>NC_034194.2:27730077-27855077 GCF_002021735.2 Oncorhynchus kisutch | reverse complement strand
AGAGAGAGAGAGAGAGAGAGAGAGAGAGAGAGAGAGAGAGAGAGGGAGATGGAGATTGGAGATTTAATGCCATTAAATGAGACACATTGCTAAGTTGTCGTCCTTCTCATTGACATCGTAAGTTAATAGATCAGAAACCGAACACCTTTTGGTTCCTTAATTCAACTGAACAACAGGCCACATAATATAGGGTTTCAGTGCCAGGCAGCCAACAAATATAGCAGGTGTTCTATTCAATTGGTAAAATATTTCTATGGCCAGTACTGTTTAAGCAGGGTTACTCTCATATGCCCCAATGTAAACTCTTACTAACATTGCCTCTACAAAAAGTGGGCTACTCGTTGTCATAAAGAGTTAAAACAGCATTTCTTTCAACAAGTAATAAGTCATTGTTATGTCAAAGAGTTAAAACAGCATTTCTTTCAACAAGTAATAAGTCATTGTTATGTCAAAGAGTTAAGGCAGAATTTCTTTCAACAAGTAATAAGTCATTGTTATGTCAAAGAGTTAAAACAGCATTTCTTTCAACAAGTAATAAGTCATTGTTATGTCATAAAGAGTTAAGGCAGAATTTCTTTCAACAAGTAATAAGTCATTGTTATGTCAAAGAGTTAAGGCAGAATTTCTTTCAACAAGTAATAAGTCATTGTTATGTCAAATATTTAAAACAGCATTTATTTCAACAAGTAATAAGTCATTGTTATGTCAAAGATTTAAAACAGCATTTCTTTCAACAAGTAATAAGTCATTGTTATGTCAAAGAGTTAAGGCAGAATTTATTTCAACAAGTAATAAGTCATTGTTATGTCAAAGAGTTAAAACAGCATTTCTTTCAACAAGTAATAAGTCATTGTTATGTCAATGAGTTAAAACAGCATTTCTTTCAACAAGTAATAAGTCATTGTTATGTCAAAGAGTTAAGGCAGAATTTCTTTCAACAAGTAATACGTCATTGTTATGTCAAAGAGTTAAAACAGCATTTCTTTCAACAAGTAATAAGTCATTGTTATGTCATAAAGAGTTAAGGCAGAATTTCTTTCAACAAGTAATAAGTCATTGTTATGTCAAAGATTTAAAACAGCATTTATTTCAACAAGTAATAAGTCATTGTTATGTCAAAGAGTTAAAACAGCATTTCTTTCAACAAGTAATAAGTCATTGTTATGTCAAAGAGTTAAAACAGCATTTCGTTCAACAAGTAATAAGTCATTGTTATGTCAAAGAGTTAAAACAGCATTTCTTTCAACAAGTAATAAGTCATTGTTATGTCAAAGAGTTAAAACAGCATTTCTTTCAACAAGTAATAAGTCATTGTTATGTCAAAGAGTTAAAACAGAATTTCTTTCAACAAGTAATAAGTCATTGTTATGTCATAAAGAGTTAAGGCAGAATTTCTTTCAACAAGTAATAAGTCATTGTTATGTCAAAGAGTTAAGGCAGAATTTCTTTCAACAAGTAATAAGTCATTGTTATGTCAAAGAGTTAAGGCAGAATTTCTTTCAACAAGTAATAAGTCATTGTTATGTCAAAGAGTTAAAACAGCATTTCTTTCAACAAGTAATAAGTCATTGTTATGTCATAAAGAGTTAAGGCAGAATTTCTTTCAACAAGTAATAAGTCATTGTTATGTCAAAGAGTTAAGGCAGAATTTCTTTCAACAAGTAATAAGTCATTGTTATGTCAAAGATTTAAAACAGCATTTCTTTCAACAAGTAATAAGTCATTGTTATGTCAAAGAGTTAAAACAGCATTTCTTTCAACAAGAAATAAGTCATTGTTATGTCAAAGAGTTAAAACAGCATTTCTTTCAACAAGTAATAAGTCATTGTTATGTCAAAGAGTTAAAACAGCATTTCTTTCAACAAGTAATAAGTCATTGTTATGTCAAAGAGTTAAAACAGCATTTCTTTCAACAAGTAATAAGTCATTGTTATGTCAAAGAGTTAAGGCAGAATTTCTTTCAACAAGTAATAAGTCATTGTTATGTCAAAGAGTTAAAACATAATTTCTTTCAACAAGTAATAAGTCATTGTTATGTCATAAAGAGTTAAGGCAGAATTTCTTTCAACAAGTAATAAGTCATTGTTATGTCAAAGAGTTAAGGCAGAATTTCTTTCAACAAGTAATAAGTCATTGTTATGTCAAAGAGTTAAAACAGCATTTCTTTCAACAAGTAATAAGTCATTGTTATGTCAAAGAGTTAAAACAGCATTTCTTTCAACAAGTAATAAGTCATTGTTATGTCAAAGAGTTCAAACAGCATTTCTTTCAACAAGTAATAAGTCATTGTTATGTCAAAGAGTTAAAACAGCATTTCTTTCAACAAGTAATAAGTCATTGTTATGTCAAAGAGTTAAAACAGCATTTCTTTCAACAAGTAATAAGTCATTGTTATGTGAAAGAGTTAAAACAGCATTTCTTTCAACAAGTAATTAGTTATTGTTACGTCATAAACAGTTATCACTGCGACCTGCAGAGATTCTAGAAAACATCCTCAAAGGCATTTATCATAGGTTGGTTGGTTGTTGGTTGGTTACTGTGAGCACATGCAGAGACTCAAGTGGAACGAGGAACAGATGTAACACTTGACAGGGCTGCTAAAGATCTGACACGTTCCCTGGTGCCCTACAAGAAAATGCTGGAATTGATGGCACACACATATAGACACACAGATGAGAGTGTGGTTAGAGTGTGGCACACACACACATAGATAGAGAGAGAGATAGAGATTCACACACACACACATAGATAGAGAGAGAAAGATTCACACACACACATATATATATAGAGAGAGAAAGATTCACACACACACATAGATGGAGAGAGAGAGAAAGATGCACACACACACATAGATAGAGAGAGAAAGATTCACACACACACACACACACACAAAGATATAGAGAGAGAGAAAGATGCACACACACACATAGATAGAGAGAGAAAGATTCACAGACGCACACACAAAGATAGAGAGGGAGAGAAATATTCACAGACACACACAAAGATAGAGAGAGAGAGAGAAAGAATCACAGACACATGAAGGGTTCCATGTGAACAGCAGTTGAACATGAGTCAGTGGTCCACACACATGTAGCATGCAGACGTTTACACACTTAAGTATGCATGCACACCCACAAACAGACAGGCACCTACACATTCAGGCACACACACACACACACAAACACACAATGTTTGTGTCTAAGCCTTCCAGGTGTTATGGGATCAACAGAGGCAATGTAAGCTACTGTATCTCAGAAACCAGAATTCACTCTCCAAGGTGCTGAAATAGACAACCAGCTAAAGCAACTCAAACACACAAACACAATTCCGTGAACACAAATGTGTGTAAATCCACATATACACTATATTGTTCTATCCAAATAGTTCCATTGGGATTACCAATCTGTTTCCAGTCAAACTTGCCTGGCCATGGGAGTTGGCAATAGAGGGCCACGGGAGAGCTTCATTAATGGATTCGAATTCCTTTCAGAGAAGAAAATCAATGGTGTTTGAGATTGTGAGATACAACTCTGCTGAGCGCATTATTGGGAGAACGAGCGCCTGTGGAGAATAGATGAGAGCTGTTGAACGTGAAACAAAGGTAGCATATAACGCGTATGGGCTCAACCTCATTTTGATCAATAGGACTTTATTAAACACATTTCTCAACTTGACGGTCAATTAAAAAACGATGTCTTAATTCGACAAACCAAATGGTTGTAGGCCTACCATAGGTTTTGAATTAAAATGACTCAATAAAAACAGTATACATTTCTTTGAGGATATGATGTATTCCCTTGCGTAAAAGCGCTCCTCGCCTCCACAATCCGTGTCTCTCTCATCACCTCTTGGGATTGCGGAGATAGACAAGGGGTTTCTCCAACTTTTCAGCGCAACCACAGGAGATGCGTCAGCACATTGGGGCTTACCTGTCCACAGGCTCACACACCGAATCCCACTGATCACATCGCAAACCCCGGGCACTGCGCAATCAGTATATGACTACTATTGGGACAAAGGATCTGCAGTGATAATAAACGCTTGTTACCTCGAAATGTGACTTTGGCGATTCTGTCCCCCTTTCCGCGAAGGTCCCGGACTGTTTTTAGGTGGACTAAAAGAGCCATGTCAAGTTAGGTACAATCCAGCACTTCAGGAGAAAATGAACTGTTTTTCTTCACAGAGCAAAACAACTCTAATGTGCTGCTGATATGCTTTTGAACCAAATGTTCAGTGATCTCTAAACCTAGACCCTCTCATTGTGTCTTTGGTTCTGTGGAAAAATTCCGCATGCAACATCTGCTTTATCCTCCTTCGACAAAAAGAAAGGAAGGATCTTTAATTATTGGTAAGCTTTCGTTTTATCCCGCGCTATATGCTCGGTGGCTGCTGGGTCTCGCGCATCCCAGTGACTGACTGGCGCGTGTGTGAAGGCAGCGGTTTGCGCTCTGACTGACAGTCGGAAGGAAAGGAGGGTGACAGGGTATTGGAGATTGACGGTTACATTCTCTGATTTTTTTATATTTTTTTTACCATTGTTAGAAAGACATTCACTATACAGGCCAACGGTGGGCTTCCATATTAAACATGTTTGGGAATTTTATTTTATTACAATTTCATTGCACCTATAGGCTACCACAATTCCATATATGCCAGTCATTTGCAATTTCTATAGCTTAGTTTTCAAGATTACCAAATGTATTTAAAAATATAAAAAATGTGATCTTAATTCAATAGTAATCAATCTTATTAATAGTTTTACGTGATATCCTATTTTAGATCACGCAAGAAAATATGAGTACAGATATGCATGGCACAGTTTTGTCATTATTTCGTGACCAGCAGGGCCACGCTGAGTAAAAGAGCAGTTGCCAGGCAACTCTTTGTTGTCCTCTGGTCGCCTGGTGTTAGCCCGGAGGTGTGGGTCAGTCTGTGTTTGGTCCGGTGCTTGGCAGCTGCTTGTCGTGCTCGGTCTTGCGTGGTTCGAGGGTTCGGGTGATAATAACAGTAACATGGCACTCAGAGGAAATGGAACGCTTATCACGCACAACAACTCGACCTACATCCCACCTTCCTTAATGCCCGGGTGAGCGACACACCTGCCAAATGGACAGAACCATAAGAGACGAGTTGCCTACCGACAAGTAGGCTTGGATAAAATAAGTTAATAGCATGTTATTTATTTACTTTCTCATTTGTAAAGATACTGCGGCTATGTTCCAACTTCAAAGTACTTGTATGGAGACACATTCGGGAATGCCACCATCAAATACTTTCAGGACTTCCGCAGCGGGGCAATGGCCTGCAGCACGATCCCGTACAGCCGCGGTGGGATGTTCCCGTCCATCTTCTCCAACAGCGGGCTCCTAGTGTCGGCCCAGCGGGCTAAGAGCCGCAGTCCCTACTGGGCCCGTTTCAATGTGGACTTCAAACGCCAGGAGACGCTGAAAAGCTTCGGAGAGGTGAGACGGGGATGGGGGTTCTCTATGAGTTGTTTTCAACATACCGATTTGATGCCTCATTTGACATAACATGGTAATCATGAACCGTATTGGTTTGCAGCTCTCTCAGAAACACCGGGAGAGCTATAAGGACAAGACAGGAAAACGACTTCCTGTCAAACACTTCGTCATCCCAGTGAAAGAGAGCGAAAAATACTTCTGGAAGCAGATGTAAGATCTAAAGTTGTGTAGTCAATACATATTCCTGTAATGTTTTTACATGTACCTTTACGTGCTATTGTGAACAGATGCGTATAAAACAAAATACTACTGATGCAACAAAAATATTTGTTACTTAGACTGTCATAACTGCTTTCAATTTTAAAAAGCACATTGTAGGCTATTGGCAATGGACTTGTTAATGCCTTGTAGTCTGTATGAACTACATTTATATATTATTTCAAAATAAAACATACTCAACCACACATTACAATTGCCCATCTCTCCACTTATATTTTTCTCAAATGCATTACATGATGTGCCCATCCGAACCTGATATACAATTCGACCAACCACACATCCTAAATGACAAGCGATTAGGCTGCATTTACACAGGCAGCCCAATTCTGATCTTTTTTTTAAACCAATCAGATCAGCTCTGAAAAAGATTGGATGGGAAAGATCTAATGTGATTGGTCAAAAGAGCAATTATTGGAACAAATATCAGAATTGGGTTGCCTGTGTGAGCACAACCTTTTTCTTAGTTTCACACCCGTTTAAAGACTGACATTAAACATGTGTTCTAAACCTGACACGAACACTCTCTTAGGGCCTTACATCTAACATCACAGGAAACCTGCTAGAACACCGGGTGAAACGCTATCTGAGGAGAAATTCAATCTGTGTGTGTGTGTGTGTGTGTGTGTGTGTGTGTGTGCGTCTGTGCGTCTGTGTGACTGGCAGAGGTATAGGCAAGAGATTGTTGAGACAGAACAGTCGACGAGTTTATGGTGTTATTGCTTTAAAAATTTGATTTGAGGAAGATACACAACTCAATTGCAATTAAATCCTAGGGGGCAGGCTAGACACTTTGATGTCAAGGTAAGTTGTTTATCTTGTATGTTCTCACTAGAAAAAGTGCTGTATTGACTTGTTATCACTGACTTTGTTTAAGGCCTTTTTACTTCTTACTTTCTGCATCCCAAACCTCCCCGCTTCTCCTTCATCCAAATCCAGATAGCTGCTAAATCTGGACCCGTACAAATCAGCTGGGCTAAACAATCTGGACACTCTCTTTCTAAAATTATCTGCCAAAATTATTGCAACCCCTATTACTAGCCTGTTCAGCCTCTCTTTCGTATCGTCTGAAATTCCCATAGAATTCCCATCCTCTTCAAAGGGGAGACACTCTAGACCCAAACTGCTACAGACCTATATCTATTCTACCCTGCTTTTCTAAGGTCTTTGAAAGCCAAGTTACCAAACAGATTACCGACCATTTCGAATCTCACCATACCTTCTCCGCTATGCAATCTGGTTTCCGAGCTGGTCATGGGTGCACCTCAGCCACACTCAAGGTCCTAAACGATATCATAACCGCCATCGATAAGAGACATTACTGTGCAGCCGTATTCATCAACCTGGCTAAGGCTTTCAACTCCGTCAATCACAACATTCTTATTGGCAGACTCAACATCCTTGGTTTCTCAAATGACTGCCTCGCTTGGTTCACCAACTACTTCTCTGATAGAGTTCAGTATGTCAAATCGGAGGGCCTGTTGTCCGGACCTCTGGCAGTCTCTATGGGGGTGCCACAGGGTTCAATTCTCGGGCCGACTCTTTTCTTTGATCCACCTCTATGCAGACGACACCATTCTGTATACCTCTGGCCCTTCATTGGACACTGTGTTAACTAACCTCCAGATGAGCTTCAATGCCATACAACTCTCCTTCTGTGGCCTCCAACTGCTCTTAAATGCAAGTAAAACTAAATGCATGCTCTTCAACCGATCGCTGCCCGCACCTGCCCGCAGGTGGCCCTCGCTTCATACTCGTCGCCAAACCCACTGGCTCTAGGTCATCTACAAGTCTCCGCTAGGTAAAGCCCCGCCTTATCTCAGCTCACTGGTCCCCATAGCAGCACCCACCCGTAGCATGCACTCCAGCAGGTATATCTCACTGGTCACCCTCAAAGCCAATTCTTCCTTTGGATGCCTCTCCTTCCAGTTCTCTGCTGCCAATGACTGGAACGAACTGCAAAAATCTCTGAAGCTGGAGACTCTTACCTCCCTCACTAGCTTTAAGCACCAGCTGTCAAAGCAGCTCACAAATCACTGCACCTGTACATAGCTCATCTGTAAATAGCCCATCCAATCTACCTCATCCCCATACTGTATTTATTTATTTATCTTGCTCCTTTGCACTCCAGTATCTCAACTTGCACATTCTTCTTCTGCAGATCCTACCATTCCAATGTTTAATTGCTAAATTGTAATTACTTTGCCACCATGGCCTATTTATTGCCTTACCTCTCTTCTCCTACCTCATTTGCACATGCTGTATATAGACTTTCCTACTGTATTATTGATTGTATGTTTGTTTATTCCATGTGTAACTCTGTGTTGTTGGCGTTGCACTGCTTTGCTTTATCTTGGCCAGGTCGCAATTGCAAATGAGAACTTGTTCTCAACTAGCCTACCTGGTTAAATAAAGGTGAAATAAAAAATGAAACATCCTAAATGGCACCCTAGATTATTCCCTACAGTGCACCAGTTTTGACCTTCCCTATGGGCCATGGTCAAAGTAGTGTACCAAATAGGGAATAGGGTGCCATTTGTAACTCACACTTATTTAATCATAGCTGTACTGCCAAGATCATTAAGAAAGTCTCCACTAAACATCTGTATAATGGATGTACATGCTGTACAAGCTGAATGAGTAATGCCCCCCCCCCCCCCCCCCTAACAGAGACCAGCCCCCAATGAAGACAACCTCAGAGGGGGTCCGTCAGGAACAGGCCCTCCCGTCAGGCACAGGCCCTCCCGTCAGGAACAGGCCCTCCCGTCAGGAACAGGCCCTCCCGTCAGGAACAGGCCCTCCCGTCAGGAACAGGCCCTCCAGTCAGGAACAGGCCCTCCCGTCAGGCATCCAAACGTATCTGGATGACCGCTTTATGCGGGACATGTTCTTCGAGCGCAGATAGATTGTGACCAGCAGAGGGAGGTGTGGGCAAGGCTCAGAGACTCAGAAGGACAATAGGCCAACATAAAGACCAGAGACAGAAGAGACTGGTGTGTGAGTCCGTCTGTCATCAGATAGTTGGACCAAGAGGTCTTGTTGACATTACTAGTTAGGCTAAATGAGTTACTTGGTGCTAAGTGACTGACCTGTCTTGACGCTGGGCATGTACATAGTCAAAGGTAGGCTTCGAGGGGACTCCTATGGTAGGTACACATATAGCTCATCTCTTGGCAGTAGTACTGTAGACTACTTTATCACTGACCTCAACCCAGAGTCTCTCAGAGCGTTCACAGCCATCCCACTGACACCCCTATCAGATCACAGCAAAATCACACTCTACTTGTACAGAGCTTTGCTCAATCATGAGGCATCAAAGCCAAAGGAGCTGAATAATATTAAGAAAAGCTATAGATGGAAGGAGAGTAGTGTGGAAATCTAACAAAAACAAACATGGCAGTAGAAAACCTAAACAGTATATATGCCCTCTCAGCTTCCCTATCAAATCAAGAAAATGTTCAACAATGACAAATGGTTGGGTGAAGAATGCAAAAACCTAAGAAAGAAATTGAGAAACCTGTCCAACCAAAAACATAGAGACCCAGAAAACCTAAGCCTTCATTATTGTGAATCACAAAAACAATACAGACATACACTACGGAAAAAGAAGGAACAGCACGTCAGAAATCAGTTCAACGTAATTGAAGAATCCATAGGCTCTAACCACTTCGGGGAAAATTGGAAAACACCAAACAAACAACAACACAGACAATTTATCTCCCCAAAATGAAAGCGCAGAGAGCATCATGAAGAACAAGGAACACACCAGGCAGGTCCGAGATACTGTTGTGAAGACGTTTAAAGCCGGAAGGGTAAACGGAAGGGTAAACGTTTAAAGCCGGAAGGGTAAACCCCTTCTCCAATCTTTTTGGCTCTATAACAAAGAACAAACAGCAAAAACATATACATGGTCAAATACACATCATAGAATCACCTATTAAAGACGACCAAAACCCACTGGATTCTCCAATTACATTGAATGAACTACAGGATAAAATAAAAACCCTCCAACCCCAAAAGACTGTGGTGTTGATAGTATCCTCATCATGAAATGACACTGTATACAGATAACAAATTCCAATTGGCCATACTAAACCTCTTTAATATCTTCCTTAGCTCTGGCATCTACCCCAATATTAGGAACCAAGGACAGATCACCCCAATCCACAAAAGTGGAGACAAATTTGACCCCAATATCATTACCAGCAGACTCGAGAAAACAATGTACTGAGCAAATATCAAATTGGATTTTTACCAAATTATTGTACGACAGATCACGTATTCACCCTGCACACCCTAATTGACAAACAAACAAACTGAAACAAAGGCAAAGTCTTCTCATGCTTGTTGATTTCTAAAATGCCTTCGACTCAATTTGGCATGAGGGTCTGCTACACAAATTGATGGAAAGTGGTGTTGGGGGAAAAACATATGACATTATAAAATCCATATACACAACAAGTGTGTGGTTAAATTAGTCAAAAAACACATTTCTTCCCACAGGGCTGTGGGGTGAGACAGAGATGCAGCTTAAGCCCCACCCTCTTCAACATACATATCAATGAATTGGCGAGGGCACTAGAACAGTCTGCAGCACCTGGCCTCACCCTACTAGAATCTGAAGTCAAATATCTACTGTTTGCTGATGATCTTGTGCTTCTGTCACCAACCAAGGAGGGCCTACAGCAGCAACTAGATCTTCTGCACAGATTCTGCCAGACCTGTGCCCTGACAGTAAATCTCAGTAAGACCAAAATAATGGTGTTCCAAAAAAGGTCCAGTCGCCAGGACCACAAATACAAATTCCATCTAGACACCGTTGCCCTAGAACACATATAAATCTATACATACTTCGGCCTAAACATCAGCACCACAGGTAACTTCAAAGCTGTGAACAATCTGAGAGACAAGAAGAGCATTCTATGCCATCAGAAGGAACATAAAATTCAACATACCATTTAGGATCGGGCTAAAAATACTTGAATCAGTTATAAAACCCAACCCCTTTATGGTTGTGAGGTGTGGGGTCCGCTCACCAACCAATAATTCACAAAATGGGACAAACACCAAATTGAGACTGCATGCAGAATTCTGCAAAAACATTCTCTGTGTACAACGTAAAACACCAAATAATGAATGCAGAGCAGAATTAGGCCGATATCCACTAATTATCAAAATCCAGAAAAGATGGATTAAATTCTACAACCACCTAAAAGGAAGAGATACCCACACCTTCCATGACAAAGCCATCACATACAGAGAGATGAACCTGGAGAAGAGTGCCCTAAGCAAGCTGGTCCTGGGGCTCTGTTCACAAACAGAACCCACAGAGCCCCAGGACAGCAACACAGTTAGACCCAACCAAATCATGAGAAGACAAAAAGATAATTACTTGACACATTTGAAAGAATTAACAAGAAAACAGAGCAAACTAGAATGCTATTTGGCCCTAAACAGAGAGTACACAGTGGCAGAATACCTGACCACTGTGACTGACCCACAATTAAGGAAACAGATTTAGAGAGCATAGCCTTGATATTGAGAAAGGCCGCCGTAGGCAGACCTGCCTCTTAAGAGAAGAGAGGCTATGTGCACACTGCCCACAAAATGAGGTGGAAACTGAGCTGCACTTCTTAACCTCCTGCCAAATGTATGACCATATTAGAGACACATATTTCCCTCAGATTACACAGATCCACAAAGAATTAGAAAACAAACCCTATTCTGATGAACTCCCATATCTACTGGCTGAAATACCACTTTGTGCCATCACAGCAGCAAGATTTGTGACCTGTTGCCACAAGAAAAGGGCAACCAGTGAATAACAAACACCATTGTAAATACAACCCATATTTATGTAAATTTATTTTCTCTTTTGTACTTTAACCATTTGCACATCATTACAACACTGTATATATACTTAATATTACATTTCTGATGTCTTCATTCTAGAGGTTGAATGCCGATTATTGGAGAACCCAAGAAAGCCGATACCGATTAATCGGCCGATTTTTATATATTTTTGTAATAATGACAATTACAACAATACTGAATGAACACTTTTATTTTAACATAATATAATACATAAATAAAATCTATTTAGTCTCAAATAAATAATGAAACATGCTCAATTTGGTTTAAATAATGCAAAAACACAGTTTGGAGAAGAAAGTAAATGTGCAATATGTGCCTTGTAAAAAATCAAAGGTTTAAGTTCCTTGCTCAGAACATGATAACATATGAAAGCTGGTGTTTGTTTTTTATTTATTTATCCGTTATTTTACCAGGTAAGTTGACTGAGAACACGTTCTCATTTGCAGCAACGACCTGGGGAATAGATACAGGGGAGAGGAGGGGGATGAATGAGCCAATTGTAAACTGGGGATTATTAGGTGACCGTGATGGTTTGAAGGCCAGATTGGGAATTTAGCCAGGACACCGGGGTTAACACCCCTACTCTTATGATAAGTGCCATGGGATCTTTAATGACTGCAGTCATTAATATTTCAAGTTCTTCAATATTCCCAGTTAAGAAGTTTTAGGTTGTAGTTATTATAGGAATTATGACGCGTCGACTATTTCTCTCTATACCATTTGTATTTCATATACCTTTGACTATTGGATGTTCTAATAGGCACTTTAGTATTGCCAGCCTAATCTCAGGAGTTGATAGGCTTGAAGTCATAAACAGCGCTGTGATTCAAGCATTTTTAAGAGCTGCTGGCAAACGCAATAAAGTTTGAATGAATGCTTACGAGCCTGCTGCCACCTACCACCCTCATTCAGCCTGTTCTATCAAATCATAGACTTAATTATAGTATAATAAACACAGAAATACGAGCCTTTGGTCATTAATATGATCAAATCCAGAAACTATCTGCCATGGCTGACTAGGTGTGTAGATAGGAATCAGGCGCAGAGAGCAGAGAGTTCCAGGGGAAAGATGCACTTTATTCCGGCACCAAAGGTAAATGCCCAAACACACAGGGCGCAAAACACTGACCAACCCAAAGCACAGGGTAACAGATCCGGAGCACAAACAACACCAAGGACACAAACGTGAACACCAAAATAATCCCGCACAACAAAGGGGCGGGTTCCACACGCTAAATAGGGAAGCAAATCAAGAACTCACAAAATAGGAACAGATGTAACTAATGAGACAAAACTAACCGAAAGGAAAAAGGGATCGGTGGCGGCTCGTAGGCCGGTGACCAAGACCGCCGAGCACCACCACTAAATATTGCTGTTACATTGCGCAACCTTCAATGTTATGTCATAATTATGTAGAATTCTGGCAAATTAATTCGCAACGAGCCAGGCGGCCCAAACTGTTGCATATACCCTGACTTTGCATGCAATGAACGCAAGAGAAGTGATACAATTTCCCTAGTTAACATTGCCTGCTAGCATGAATTTCTTTCAACTAAATACGCAGGTTTAAAAAAAATCTACTTCTGTGTATTGATTTTAAGAAAGGCATTGATGTTTATGGTTAGGTACATTCGTGCAACGATTGTGATTTTTTTCGCCGAATGCACTTTTGTTAAATCATCCTCCGTTTGACGAAGTAGGCTGTGATTCGTTGATAAATTAACAGGCACCGCATTGATTATATGAATCGCAGGACAAGCTAGTTAACCTAGTAATATTATCAACCATGTGTAGTTAACTAGTGATTATGTAAAGATTTATCGGTTTTTATAAGTTTAATGCTAGCTAGCAACTTACCTTGACTCCTTGCTGCACTCGCGTAACAGGTGGTCAGCCTGCCAGGCAGTTTCCTCTTAGAATGCAAAGTAATCGGCAATAATCAGCGTCCAAAAATGCCGATTACCGATTGTTATGAAAACTTGAAATCGGCCCCAACTAATCGGCCATCCTGACTAATCGGTCTACCTCTACTTCATTATTTTGGAACTTCTATGAGTGTAATGTTTACTGTTCATTTTATTGTTTATTTCACTTTTGTACATTATCTACTTCACTTGCTTTGGCAATGTTAACATATGTTTCCCATGTCAATGAAGCCCCTTGAATTGAATTGAGAGAGAGAGACAGAGACAGATAGAGAGTGTATCTCGATCAAAGTTATCCTGAAGAGGATGTCTTACTATCTTACAGTATATGTATGTAGGCCTACAGCTCTAGTTTTTTGATTGGGGATTTTGTTAGGTCTAACTGAAATCACCTATAGGAATGCTTTCACCTTTAAGTTTAGCCAGAATTGTTTTGACCTGACCTTTGGTAGTAAGTCCATCAGAACCCTACTGGTGGAAAGGCTCGGCTGCCATGATGTGAGCAGTGTAGACACGGTATGGGATGCAGTGCATTGGGAATGGATTCAGACACCTTGACTTTTTCCACATTTTGTTACGTTACAGCTTTATTCTAAAATTGATTAAATAAATACAAATCCTCACCCATAATGACAAAGCAAAACCAAATTAATTACAAATAGAAAACAGAAATAACTTTTTTATATAAGTATTCAGACCTTTTGCTAAGACACTCCAAATTGAGCTCAGGCGCATCCTGTTTCCATTGATCATCCTTGAGATGTTTCTAAAACTTGATTGGAGTCCACCTGTGGCAAATTTTATTAATTGAAAATGATTTGGAGAGGCACACACCTGTCTATATAGTTGACAGTGCATGTCAGAGCAAAAACCAAGCCATAAGGTCGAAGGAATTGTCTGTAGAGCTCCGAGACAGGATTGTGTCGAGACACAGATCTGGAGAAGGGTCCAAAAAACATTTCTGTACCAATGAAGGAAAGATGGAACACAGTGGCCTCCATCATTCTTAAATGGAAGAAGTTTGGCCACCCGCCAAACTGAGCAATCGGGGGAGAAGGGCCTTGGTCAGGGAGGTGACCAAGACCCCTCTGATCACTCTGACAGAGTTCCATAGTTCCTCTGTGGAGATCAGAGAACCTTCTAGAAGAACAACCACCTCTGCAGCACCCCACCAATCAGGACTTTATGGTAGAGTGGCCAGACGGAAGCTACTCCTCAGTAAAAGGCACATGACCGCTCTCTTAGAGTTTGCCAAAAGGCACCTAAAGGACTCAGACCATGAGAAACAAGATTCTCTTGTCTGATGAAACCAAGATTGAACTCTTTGGCCTGAATGCCAAGTATCATGTCAGGAGGAAACCTGGCACTATCCCTACGTTGAAGCACGGTGGTGGCAGCATCATGCTGTGGGGATGTTTTTCAGCGGCAGGGACTGGGAGACTAGTCAGGATCGAGGGAAAGATGAACGGAGTAAAGTACAAAGAGATCCTTGATGAAAACCTGCTCTGGAGCGCTCAGGACTTCAGTCTGGGGTGAAGGTTCACCATCCAACAGGACAACGACCCTAAGCACACAGACAAGACAACGCAGGAGTGGCTTCGGGACAAGTCTCTGAATGTCCTTGAGCGGCCCAGCCAGAGCCCGGACATGAAACATATCTGGAGAGACCTGAAAATAGCTGCGACGCTCCCCATCCAACCTGACAGAGCTTGAGAGGATCTGCCAAGCTTGTGCCAAGCTTGTAGCGTCATATCCAAGAAGACTTGACGCTGTAATCGCTGCCAAAGGTCCTTCAACAAAATACTGAGTAAAGGGTTTGAATACTTATGTAAATGTGATATTTCAGTTTTTTTTTTAATGCATTTTCAAAAATGTCTAAAACCTATTTTTGCTTTGTCATTATGGGTTATTGTGTGTAGATTTATGAGGGGAAAAAACAATTTAATACATTTTAGAATAAGGCTATTTTTTTATTTCACCTTTATTTAACCAGGTAGGCAAGTTGAGAACAAGTTCTCATTTATAATTGCGACCTGGCCAAGATAAAGCAAAGCAGTTCGACACATACAATGACACAGAGTTACACATGGAGTAAAAACAAACATACAGTCAATAATACAGTATAAACAAGTCTATATACGATGTGAGCAAATGAGGTGAGATAAGGGAGGTAAAGGCAAAAAAAGGCAATGGTGGCAAAGTAAATACAATATAGCAAGTAAAACACTGGAATGGTAGATTTGCAGTGGAAGAATGTGCAAAGTAGAAATAGAAATAATGGGGTGCAAAGGAGCAAAATAAATAAATAAAATAAATAATTACAGTAGGGAAAGAGGTAGTTGTTTGGGCTAAATTATAGGTGGGCTATATACAGGTGCAGTAATCTGTGAGATGCTCTGACAGTTGGTGCTTAAAGCTAGTGAGGGAGATAAGTGTTTCCAGTTTCAGAGATTTTTGTAGTTCGTTCCAGTCATTGGCAGCAGAGAACTGGAAGGAGAGGCGGCCAAAGAAAGAATTGGTTTTGGGGGTGACCAGAGAGATATACCTGCTGGAGCGCGTGCTACAGGTGGGTGATGCTATGGTGACCGGCGAGCTGAGATAAGGGGGGACTTTACCTAGCAGGGTCTTGTAGATGACATGGAGCCAGTGGGTTTGGCGACGAGTATGAAGCGAGGGCCAGCCAACGAGAGCATACACCCATGACCAGCTCTGAAACCAGATTGCATAGCAGAGAAGGTATGATGAGATTCGAAATGGTCGGTAATCTGTTTGTTGACTTGGCTTTCGAAGACCTTAGAAAGGCAGGGTAGGATAGATATAGGTCTGTAGCAGTTTGGGTCAAGAGTGTCCCCCCCTTTGAAGAGGGGGATGACCGCAGCTGCTTTCCAATCTTTCCAATCTATAACGTAACAACATGTTGAAAAAGTAAAGGGGTTAGAATACTTTCTGAATGCACAGTATGGCTCGAGAATATATGTCAATCCAGGGATGGAAAATGTTGCTGTACTCCTTATTATCCCATTATCCCAACTGAGAAATCGGGAAGATTGAAATACTGCTCAAATTAATTAAGCTTCCTTTTTTGTCCTCATGCTGTGTAGCAGAAGCCACAGCAGCCATTTTGGAATGGTACGTAGAAATTCACGTTGAACATCAACGGATAATCAGCCAATCAGGTTCCTTTGTTGTTCAACAAAACAATTCTGACTACCACTGTTTTGTTTCTGAGAATTCTCCTGTACAGCAGGAAATGCCAACATGTATTGTATTTGAGGTTTAAAAAGCTTCTAAAGTTTGTAATTTCCACGTTAAAATGTCAGAATTGATTTGCCCAAAGGGAAAATGTATCAACCCCTACAAAAAAATATCTAATCACTTTAATCCACATAATAATTCACATTTGCTGTTGCTGCAAGATTATTTTCCGGCTGAAGCAAACTGGCTCAAATTAAGATCCTACATCTGCTATGACCTTAGTTGAACTGCCATTGGCCCAATGTGGACCAGTCCAGCAACACTGCCGGGAAACAGTTTGTTATCTGTTTGTATTTTGTGTCTCTATGATCCTGCATATACAAACCCATCCAAAATCATTAGTCTCTTGTGTATATCAAATGACTTCAATCCAAATCTTACACATGCTAGCTATAGATTTCATGCATTAATTGATGTTCCTTGCCTTCGTCTTTCAGTTTAGCGTAAACATTGGCGCCATAATTTATATTCTCTTTGTTTTCTATGTCTTCAATGACTGTTTGATAAACACAGTTTTGTATGTGCGTATCACAGTCACCGGGAGGAATGCTTGTCCTTCTCCAAGGGAACAATAAAACAAAATCAACTGAGAAGAGAGAACCTGAGTACAGCCGTTCCCGGCCCACAAGTCAAACGGCAGATGTTACCAGATAGGCCAGCCTAGACTTTTCTGAAGAGCTTTATTTATTACGTTTGCACTGTTTCGGAGGGCAAAGCATTCTCATCTCTGCCCTCACAGGACACAGTGAACCTTTGTAAAAACACCAGAGTGGTGTACTACAAAGCAGGATCAATGAGTAAACCAGCTAACTTTGATAAACACTCAGAAATAAAAAGAGTTACTGGTGTATTAATGAACCTAGACTTGAATATTGGTTATTTGTTGAAACAAGTTATTCAATACATACCCATTCTAAGCATATATTCCTGAACATTAAGTTATTTCTGAACATTGAAGCATTACAGCTGGCTAACTCATTGATCCTGCTTTGTAGTATATCCCTCAGGTGATTTCCTTTTACCAAAGCGTAGGTCCTTGTTAAACTTAAAGCTAGAATCCTTAATTGAAACATTAACAAAGCGTCATCACACCTCTGTTTAGATATAATTTTTAAAAAGCTGAGGGAGGGGCCAAGTACAATTGTACCACTCTCAAATTCGTAGACAGAGTTATGGATACAAGGACTGACCATCTATTAGATACAAATTTGAGTTTGAACCATGTTTTGAGGCTATACAGTGTTTATATTTACATGATTTACAAACATTGGAGTAAAACAAGCTTATATTTTGGTCTCTAATGGAGTGTGACAGCTGAACTAATCTCATGAGGCATTTATAAGTCATATTCTTCAAGAATCAATGGCTATATAGCATAACATTAATTTATCGGTCAAAAAATGGATGTAGCAATAGAGGAATCTATCTTTAAGGCTGTGGTTTTCCTAGGGAAGGCACAAACCTTCAGGACAAGGCTCTGATCTCAACAGTTTTAAGGGTGTGCAATTTATATGCTCATGGCTAGAAGGGATCCAGCTTTTGTCAAATTAATTAATTCCTAACCTGCTATGCAAAGTCAAATCTGACCTTAATTTTACAAAAGTTTCTAGCCATGACCAATTTCTACATTCTACATATTCCCCAGTAAGAAGGGTCTCCTGGTTCCCACCCTGTAGTGGTGTAAAGTACTTAAGAAAAATAATTGAGAGTAGTACTTAAGTCGTTTTTTGGGTATCTGTACTTTACTTTACTATATATATTTTTAACAACTTTCACTTTTAATTAAAAGTTTTGTACTTTTTATTCCATACATGTTCCCTGACACCCAAACTATATTTGAGCAATTACGTTTACTTTTGACACTTACGAATATTTAAAACCAAATTATTTGAGACTTTTACTCAATTAGGATTTTACTGAGTGACTTTCACTTTTACTTGATCAATTTTCTATTAAGGTATCTTTACTTTTACAAGTATGACAATTGGATACTTTTTCCACCACTGTATCCTAAAATTTGTCAGAAAAAGAAAAACGTCACACTCTTAAAAGTATGTTGTTTTTTGTTATATCCAAATTCTCAGTCAACCCTGTCACATGCACAGCTTTTTTTCTCTCCAAAAAAACCCCGGTTGACTGTGAGAATTTGGATATAACAAAAAACAACATACTTTTAAGAGTGTGACGTTTTTCTTTTTCTGACAAATTTTAGGATACAGCTTAGAAAAATAATTCAGCCCTAACTTCCCCAAAGACTCCACCCTTGGAATCATGCAAACACGGGATACGAGGACTCATCTTTATACATCTGTGCCATTATAGCGTCTGTGACGACATACTTTTAAATGGCAGAAGCATTGTGGAACCCCTCAGTGGCGCTGCCTATGCTAAAACATCTTATTTTCAATGACAGCCTAGGAACAGTGGGTTAACTGCCTTGTTCATGGGTAGAACAACAGCTTTTTACCTTGTCAGCTCGGGGATTCGATCTTGCTAGTCCAACACTCTAACCACTAGGATACCTGCCATCCCTTTAGGCTGCTAGAGTCCTCGATCATTCTCTATGGTCCCACCTGCTGTGATTCATCTTCGAATCTGCGTGCGCAATTGACTGTGGATCCCATCCCTCCATCCCGGTGCAACTCTCGGCCAGTCCCGCTTTTCCCCGGAAGAGGGAGACAGGCTATGCGGGAACAGAACGCCAACAGTCTGTTTGTCCCCCTTTCCCAGCCCATGGCAGCCTTCTCTCTCCATATACTACTTTTCTCTCCCTCCTCTCTCCCTCTGTTGCGCTGCACCATAGGACTAGCGCACTATCCTCACTATGGCATCCACCGCAGCACGGACTCTCTTACTGCTTTTCGTTACCTTCTGTGCATCGATTCAAGGTAACATCACCCATTTTATTTTTGGGGTCAGAACAGATGCATGCATGGTTAAAAAAATTTCTCACTTAGTGAAGTGGCACTTTATTGATAGATTTTATGGCTGGGATTGGTGGAGTTGGACTATAGCCCAATCAATAATCAATTGGTTATTTGATTACCCCCTCATTATAGTATATCCAGTTCCCAATTATTTTTGTTGATTTGTTTTATATCATAGACTATGTCAAGACACCAATAGCTTCTTATTAATAAGCTGCTCCCACATGGTACATCAATTATAATGACCACATTGCATTGCGGGAGAAAGTGAATTCAATTGTGATGTTCTTTCTTTTGGATTACTTTGATGAAAACACACGCTATGCTTCTGGTGTGTGTGTGTGTGTGTGTGTGTGTGTGTGTGTGTGTGTGTGTGTGTGTGTGTGTGTGTGTGTGTGTGTGTGTGTGTGTGTGTGTGCGCGTGTGTGTGTGTGTGTGTGTGTGTGTGTGTGTGTGTGTGTGTGTGTGTGTGTGTGTGTGTGTGTGAGAGAGAGAGAGATAATAATCTTAACAAATCTTCTGGTTTGTGTTTCATAAACAAATTATGTAAAAGATTAGGGAAAATATGTTATTTTGGGCACTTATTCTGAAAACAAAAATGCGTAACAGTTTGCAGATGGGGAAAAACATACCAGACGAAGTGAACAATAATGATGAATTTGGACCTTGAAACTGTCTTTCATCGTTTCTGGTCTGGAAGGAAAATGTGATGTTGTCTCGTGAGCACAGCAGTCATGGAATATGTTCTTACCTCATAGGCACACACAGAAGTAGCTTTGCTCTATAATAAAAATAAGATGACAAATATTCGATCATGATTCAAATCAATCACAACCAACCGAAAATATGAAGAAAAAAAGGTTTTGATCTCTAAAGGGATGCTACGGTGCCAAAGCGGGGATCCAACTTGGCACCGGTAGCAGCTCCATGATGGCCCGGCTTTCAACTCTGACAATATCACAGAGAGAGGGGGGAGGAGGAGGTGGTTGACTTTCTCACAAAGTTTCTGTCAATTTTGCCCCTGCTGCTGCATCTAGGTGTCACTAGCATCCACTTATTATCGTGTCCACTGGTCTTGTAGCGCGCTGTGAAACCCAGATTCTATGCGTTAGAGCTTAAGCTTCCAAACACCCCTCTCACTGCCGCTGAGCTTAAAGCAGAACAGGTGTTGCTCAGGTTCTTTTGTTACGAGGGGATAGGAGAATAGGTCAACACACAGTTCTTAAATTTACTGTGGATATCTACTCCGATTTCAGAGCACTCTCGTCGGAGTGTGCCAGATTGAAGAATAACTGATGATTTTACGAACAATCAACACCCTTTGAATATGATCCGTGTCAGTAAACGTTGGCCAAAAAAACGTTATTAAATTGTTACCAGCAGCACATTTACAGTCACTAGGATAACAGGAAAACAGCCTAACCAGCTCTGCTAGGGTGAGTAAAATGATCAGAGTGAGGTGTTCTCTCATTTGTGTCTGGAAGTAGCTAGCAAGCTTGCCAACGTTAGCTAGTTAGCTCAGGTGCTTGACTGCCGTTGAGGCCAGAACGCTTGGATCAACCCTCTGTCAACCCTCTGCGTGGCTCTGAACGCAAGGGGTGCGAAATGCTCTGAATTTATGAACGGACAATCTGAGCTCTGAATTGATGAACACCCAGAGAGCACTCTGAGGGCATTCTGGCACTCCAGAGTGAATTTACGAACACACCCATAGTATTAGGAATTAGAATACTAATACTAATATTTTTTAAGGATCTATATGGTTGTACTGCTGACTAACTGGAATGATGAACATCAGGATGGACAGAGGCGTATCCATCTGAAGAGACCTAACTTCCCTTGAGCACACCTCCTAACAATCACTCTAGTCATTAGAAGGGCTATTCAATTTGACAGATAAGTGGAAAATATGCTAACAATATGTGAGACAAATTTTAAGCAAAATCATTTAGCAGACTGAAAGATTATCCAGCATTTTGAACTTTCAGACAGGAAGTTCCCCCTGGGCAGGTTGGGGGGGACAGATGCAGGTTACAGTTTACTGCTTCACTGGGTTCTCATCATCATATTAGCCCAGTGAAGTGTAAAATGGAGATAGCACCTTTAAGAGGCAGACAGAGACTGCAATGATCCACAGACAGCAGATGTTTTAGACACTCCTACAGAGCAGAGTTTGTGAAATCGATTTGGAGCCACACTCACACTTGCTGTGAGAGGATGTGCTTCCCACCAGAGGAAAGAAAAGGTCTGAGTGAAGAAAATACAAAAGGCTTGAGTTTTGGAGAAGAGCATCTGGCTAATCTCTGTTGAGCTGACTTAGCTGCCAGCCTGCCACGTTATAATAACCCTCTCTTCTCCCTTGCCCTTTTCCCCCTATCTCCTCTCTCCATATCTTTCCATCACTCTTTAAATATTTCTCTCTCTCTCTCCCCCCCTCTCTCTCTCTCTCTCCCTCTCTCCCTCTCTCTCTCTCTCTCTCTCTCTCTCTCTCTCTCTCTCTCTCTCTCTCTCTCTCTCTCTCTCTCTCTCTCTCTGATTGTTTGTTGTGGCTTTGTTCTTTTCTTGGCCACTGCTTCTCCAAATAAATAAATGACATAAAATCAACTACCTCCATCAAAACATGCAACAGTTATCAATCGTTACACAAAGGCCCAATAAATACTAACTACAGCTATCAATATACCCTAACCTGGTTAACAGTCTTTTATACACTATATATACAAAAGCATGTGAACACCCGTTCAAATTAGTGGAGTTGGCTATTTCAGCCACAGGTGTATCAAATCTAGTATACAGTCATTCAGCCTCCAAAGACAAACAGTGACTTTCAACATGGCAACATCATAGGATATCACCTTTCCAACAAGTCAGTCCATAAAATGTCTGCCCTGGTAGAGCTGCCCCGGGCAACTGTAAGCAGTTATTGTGAAGTAGAAACAACTAGGAGCAACAACGGAAGTGGTAGGCCACACAAGCTCACAGACCATCTGACAGTCAGATGAACACATCTGGTTTTGGTGGATGCCAGGAGAATGCTACCTTCGCCAATGCATAAACTGTCAAGTTTGGTGGAGGATGAATAATGGTCTGGGACGGTTTTTCACTGTTCGGGTTAGGCCCCTTAGTTCCAGTGAAGGGAAATGTTAACTACAGTATATAATGAAATTCTAGACAATTCTGTGCTTCCAACTTTGTTGCAACAGTTTGGGGAAGGCCCTTTCCTGTTTCAGCATGACAATGCCCCCAATTCTCAAAGCGATGTCCATACAGAAATGGTTTGTCGAGATCGGTGTGGAAGAACTGCACAGAGCCCTGACCTCAACCCCATCGAACACTTTTTGGGATGAATTGGAACGCTGACTGTGAGCCAGGCCTAATCACTAAACATCAGAGACCAACCTCACTAATTATCTTGTGGCTGAATGGAAGAAATTCCCCACAGCAATGTTCCTACATCTAGTGGAAAGCCTTCCCAGAAGAGATGAGGCTGTTATAGCAGCAATGTTCCAACATCTAGTGGAAAGCCTTCCCAGAAGAGTGGAGGCTGTTATAGCAGCAATGTTCCAACATCTAGTGGAAAGTCTTCCCAGAAGAGTGGAGGCTGTTATAGCAGCAATGTTCCAACATCTAGTGGAAAGCATTCCCAGAAGAGATGAGGCTGTTATAGCAGCAATTTTCCAACATCTAGTGGAAAGCCTTCCCAGAAGAGTGGAGGCTGTTATAGCAGCAATGTTCCAACATTTAGTGGAAAGTCTTCCCAGAAGAGTGGAGGCTGTTATTGCAGCAATGTTCCAACATCTAGTGGAAAGCCTTCCCAGAAGAGATTATGGCTGTTATGGCAGCAATGTTCCAACATCTAGTGTAAAGCCTTCCCAGAAGAGTGGAGGCTGTTATAGCAGCAATGTTCCAACATCTAGTGGAAAGCCTTCCCAGAAGAGTGGAGGCTGTTATAGCAGCAAAGGGGGACCAACTCCGTATTAATGAATGAGATGTTCTACTAGCAGATGATTTTAGAATGAGATGTTCTACTAGCAGATGATTTTAGAATGAGATGTTCTACTAGCAGATGATTTTAGAATGAGATGTTCGACTAGCAGGTGATTTTAGAATGAGATGTTCGACTAGCAGGTGATTTTAGAATGAGATGTTCGACTAGCAGGTGATTTTAGAATGAGATGTTCGACTAGCAGGTGATTTTAGAATGAGATGTTCGACTAGCAGGTGATTTTAGAATGAGATGTTCGACTAGCAGGTGATTTTAGAATGAGATGTTCGACTAGCAGGTGATTTTAGAATGAGATGTTCGACTAGCAGGTGATTTTAGAATGAGATGTTCGACTAGCAGGTGATTTTAGAATGAGATGTTCTACTAGCAGGTGATTTTAGAATGAGATGTTCGACTAGCAGGTGATTTTAGAATGAGATGTTCGACTAGCAGGTGTCCACATACTTCTGGTCATGTAGTGTATGTCTGGACCATGTGTTGATACTATAATTATAGTACGTACCATAAAAGGTGAGTCAACATATTATCACAGCATGGGCTGTATTCTTTCTTGCTAAAGTGATTTGACCAAAGCTGACCAATGCAGAAAGAATGTCACTCAAGAGCATGAATATCCAGAAACAAAAGGCATATTTGACCTTTTTCCATTTGAACTGAGAGCTGAACTATATTCCTCTATGGGCCCCGCTACCTCTCCTTTGTCCTTGCCCTCAATCTCTTACTTGGTCCATTCTTGCAAACAGCAACTCAGAGGTTACCTCTTTTATGCATGAATAAGGACTGATTGGTGATTGAACAGTTGCGCAAAGACAGTTTGCACACATGCAGAAGAGGTTCACATTAATGGGAGTCATTTATATTAGATGTGTCCAAATGTTGAACATTGTGTTTGTCATGACTGTTTTGCAAAAATGTGCTTAGCATTTGCATTGTGTGTGAAAGCAGTGAGAAATGACTTACAGTTTTGCAAAAAATAATGCTGTTGTGCTCATTAGGTTCTGATGGAGATCATGGACCCCAGTTTCATTAAAAGTATCTTGGAAAAACTGTAATACATAGAGCACTTAGTAAAAGCACAAAAGTCTACTATCCCCAAAAGCCTACAATCCCCAAAAGTCTACAATCCCCAAAAGTCTACAATCCCCAAAAGCCTACAATCCCCAAAAGTCTACAATCCCCAAAAGCCTACAATCCCCAAAAGCCTACTATCCCCAAAAGCCTACAATCCCCAAAAGCCTACAATCCCCAAAAGCCTACAATCCCCAAAAGCCGACAATCCCCAAAAGCATACAATCCCCAAAAGCATACAATCCCCAAAAGCATACAATCCCCAAAAGCCTACAATCCCCAAAAGAGAGAGAGGCAGAATATTTTCTAGCGTGTCATGTGCGAGTGTGTAGAGAGAGTGTGTTTGTAGTGTATGTGTGTGTAGAGAGAGTGTGTAGAGAGAGTGTGTGGAGAGTGTGTTTATAGTGTGTGTAGAGAGAGTGTGTATAGAGTGTTTTTATAGTGTGTGTATAGAGTGTGGAGAGAGTGTGTGGAGAGAGTGTGTTTATAGTGTGTGTAGAGAGAGTGTGTATAGAGTGTTTTTATAGTGTGTGTATAGAGTGTGGAGAGAGTGTGTGGAGAGAGTGTGTTTATAGTGTGTGTAGAGAGAGTGTGTATAGAGTGTTTTTATAGTGTGTGTATAGAGTGTGGAGAGAGTGTGTGGAGAGAGTGTGTTTATAGTGTGTGTAGAGAGAGTGTGTATAGAGTGTTTTTATAGTGTGTGTATAGAGTGTGGAGAGAGTGTGTTTATAGTGTGTGTAGAGAGAGTGTGTGGAGAGAGTGTGTGTAGAGAGTGTATAGAGAGAGTGTGTGCATAGAGTGTGTGTATAGTGTGTGTAGAGAGAGTGTGTGTGTAGAGTGTAGGTAGAGAGTGTGTGTAGAGAGAGTTTGTGTAGAGAGAGTGTTTATAGTGTGTGTAGAGAGAGTGTGTACAAAAGCGTGTGTATTGAGTGTGTAGAAAGAGTATGTGTGTAGGGAGAGTGTGTGTAGAGAGTGTGTATGTATAGAAAGAGTGTGTCAGTATAGAGAGTGTGTAGAAGTGTAGGAAGAGCGTGTATATAGATTGTGTGTGGTGTGCGAGTGTGTAAAGTGAGAGTGTGTGTGTAGACAGTGTGTTTATAGTGTGTGTGTAGAGAGTGTGTTTGTTGAGAGAGTGTGTATTGAGTGTGTGTTTAGAGAGAGTGTGTGTAGAGAGAGTGTGTGTATAGGGAGAGCCTGTATAGAGATTGTGAAGAGAGTTTGTAGAGAGTGTGTGTAGAGAGTGTGTTTATAGTGAGAGTGTGTAGAGAGTGTGTGTAGAGAGTATGTTTATAGAGAGTGTGTGTAGAGAGAGTGTTTATAGAGAGAGTGTTTATAGAGAGTGTGTGTAAAGAGAGTGCGTGTGTAGAGAGAGTGTTGGTGTAGATAGTGTTTGTGTAGAGAGAGTATGTGTTCCGACTGTGTGTAGAGAGAGGGTGTAGAGAGAGTGTATGTAGAGAGAGTGTGTGCAAAGAGAGAGTGTGTGTAGAGAGAGTGTGTAGAGTGTGTTTATAGAGAGTGTGTGTAGAGAGAGTGTGTGTAGAGAGTGTGTGTGTGTAGAGGGAGTGTGTGTGGAGAGAATGTATAGAAAGTATGTTTGTAGAGAGTGTGTGCAAAAAGAGTGTGTGTGTAGAGAGTGTGTAGAGAGTGTGTGTGTGTAGGGAGAGCGTGTATAGAGATTGTGAAGAGAGTTTGTAGAGAGAGTGTGTGTAGAGATTGTGTGTATCATGTGTGTGCAAAAAAGAGTGTGTGTGTAGAGAGAGTGTGTAGAGAGTGTGTAGAGAGAGTGTGTTTATAGAGAGTGTGTGTGTGTGTGGAGAGAGTGTGTGTAGAGGGAGTGTGTGTGGAGGGAGTGTGTAGAAAGTGTGTTTGTAGAGTGTGTGTATCGAGTCTGTGCAAAGAGTGTGTGTTTGTGTAGAGAGAGTGTGTAGAGAGAGTGTGTGTAGAGAGAGTGTGTGTGTAGAGAGAGTTTGTGTAGTGAGAGTATGTGTATCGAGTGTGTCTAGAGAGAGTGCTTGTGTAGAGAGAGTGTGTGTGTAGAGAGAGTGTGTAGAGAGTGTGTGTGTAGAGAGAGTGTGTAGCGAGAGTTTGTCTATCGAGTGTATGTGTAGAGAGTGTGTGCATCGAGTGTGTGTAGAGAGAGTGTGTGTATCGAGTGTGTGTGTGTGTGTAGAGAGAGTGTGTGAAGAGAGAGTGTGTGTATAGAGAGTGTGTGTAGAGAGTGTGTGTGTGTACAGAATGTGTGTAGAGAGTGTGTGTAGAGAGTGTGTGTATCGAGTGTATGTAGAGAGAGTGTGTGTGGAGAGAGTGTGTAGAGAGTGTGTGTGTGTAGAGAGTGTGTGCATCCAGTGTGTGTAGAGAGTGTGTGTAGAGAGAGTGTGTGTATCGAGTGCATGTGTGTGTAGAGAGAGAGAGTGTGTGTAGATAGTGTGTGTGTGTGTAGAGAGTGTGTGTAGAGAGTGTGTGTGTGTAGAGAGTGTGTGTAGAGAGAGTGTGTGTATCGAATGTGTGTGTGTGTAGAGAGAGTGTGTGTGTAGAGAGATTGTGTGTGTAGAGAGTGTGTGAAGAGAGAGTGTGTGTATAGAGAGTGTATGTAGAGAGTGCGTGTGTGTACAGAGTGTGTGTTTGAGTGTGTGTAGAGAGTGTGTGTGTGTGTAGAGAGAGTGTGTGTATCGAGTGTGTGTAGAGAGTGTGTCAGTGTAGAGAGAGTGTGTCAGCGTAGAGAGTCTGTCAGTGTAGAGAGAGTGTGTCAGTGTAGAGAGAGTGTGTCAGTGTAGAGAGAGTGTGTCAGTGTAGAGTGTGTCAGTGTAGAGAGTGTGTCAGTGTAGTGTGTCAGTGTGGAGAGAGTGTCAGTGTAGAGTGAGAGTGTCAGTGTAGAGCGAGTGTGTCAGTGTAGAGAGAGTGTGTGTTGAGAGTGTCAGTGTAGAGAGTGTGTCAGTGTAAAGAGTGTGTCAGTGTAGAGAGTGTGTCATTGTAGAGAGAGTGTGTCAGTGTAGTGTGTCAGTGTAGAGAGAGTGTGTCAGTGTAGAGAGAGTGTGTCAGTGTAGAGAGTGTGTCAGTGTAGAGAGAGTGTCGGTGTAGAGAGTATGTCGGTGTAGAGAGTATGTCGGTGTGGAGAGTGTGTCGGTGTAGAGAGAGTGTGTCAGTATAGAGAGAGTGTGTCAGTGTAGAGAGTGTGTCGGTGTAGAGAGTGTGTCAGTGTAGAGAGAGTGTGTCAGTGTAGAGAGTGTGTCAGTGTAGAGAGAGTGTCAGTGAAGAGAGTGTGTCGGTGTAGAGAGAGTGTGTCAGTGTAGAGAGAGTGTCAGTGTAGAGAGTGTGTCGGTGTAGAGAGAGTGTGTCAGTGTAGAGAGTGTGTCGGTGTAGAGAGTGTGTCGGTGTAGAGAGAGTGTGTGTAGAGAGAGTGTGTCAGTGTAGAGAGAGTGTCAGTGTAGAGAGTGTGTCAGTGTAGAGAGTATGTCAGTGTAGAGAGAGTGTGTCAGTGTAGAGAGAGTGTGTCAGTGTAGAGAGAGTGTCAGTGAAGAGAGTGTGTCGGTGTAGAGAGAGTGTGTCAGTGTAGAGAGTGTGTCAGTGTAGAGAGTGTATCGGTGTAGAGAGTGTGTTGGTGTAGAGAGAGTGTGTCAGTGTAGAGAGAGTGTGTCAGTGTAGAGAGAGTGAGTGTGTGTAGAGAGAGTGTGTCGGTGTAGAGAGAGTGTGTCTGTGTAGAGAGAGTGTGTCTGTGTAGAGAGAGTGTGTCAGTGTAGAGAGAGTGTGTCAGTGTAGAGAGAGTGTCAGTGTAGAGAGTGTGTCGGTGTAGAGAGTGTGTCAGTGTAGAGAGTGTCTCAGTGTAGAGAGAGTGTCAGTGAAGAGAGTGTGTCAGTGTAGAGAGAGTGTGTCAGTGTAGAGCCAGTGTCAGTGTAGAGTTAGTGTGTCAGGGTAGAGAGTGTGTTAGTGTAGAGAGAGTGTGTGTAGAGAGAGTGTGTCAGTGTAGAGAGTGTGTCAGTGTAGAGAGTATGTCAGTGTCGAGAGAGTGTGTCAGTGTAGAGAGTGTGTCAGTGTAGAGGGTGTGTCAGTGTAGAGAGAGTGTGTCAGTGTAGAGAGAGTGTGTCAGTGTAGAGAGAGTGTGTCAGTGTAGAGAGAGTGTCAGTGTAGAGAGTGTGTTGGTGTAGAGAGTGTGTCAGTGTAGAGAGTGTGTCAGTGTAGAGAGGATGTGTCAGTGTAGAGAGAGTGTCAGTGAAGAGAGTATGCCAGTGTAGAGAGAGTGTGTCAGTGTAGAGCCAGTGTCAGTGTAGAGAGAGTGTGTCAGTGTAGAGAGAGTGTCAGTGTAGAGAGTGTGTCGGTGTAGAGTGTGTCAGTGTAGAGAGAGTGTCAGTGTAGAGAGAGTGTCAGTGTAGAGAGTGTGTCGGTGTAGAGAGAGTGTGTGTAGAGAGAGTGTGTCAGTGTAGAGAGAGTGTCAGTGTAGAGAGTGTGTCAGTGTAGAGCGTATGTCAGTGTAGAGAGAGTGTGTCAGTGTAGAGAGAGTGTGTCAGTGTAGAGAGAGTGTCAGTGAAGAGAGTGTGTCGGTGTAGAGAGAGTGTGTCAGTGTAGAGAGTGTGTCAGTGTAGAGAGTGTATCAGTGTAGAGAGTGTGTTGGTGTAGAGAGAGTGTGTCAGTGTATAGAGATTGTGTCAGTGTAGAGAGAGTGAGTGTGTGTAGAGAGAGTGTGTGTAGAGAGAGTGTGTCGGTGTAGAGAGTGTGTCGGTGTAGAGAGAGTGTGTCAGTGTAGAGAGAGTGTGTCAGTGTAGAGAGAGTGTGTCAGTGTAGAAAGAGTGTCAGTGTAGAGAGTGTGTCGGTGTAGAGAGAGTGTGTGTAGAGAGTCAGTGTAGAGAGAGTCAGTGTAGAGCGTGTGTCAGTGTAGAGAGTGTGTCATTGTAGAGAGTGTGTCAGTATAGAGAGAGTGTCAGTGTAGAGAGAGTGTCAGTGTAGAGAGTGTGTCGGTGTAGAGAAAGTGTCAGTGTAGAGAGAGTGTGTCGGTGTAGAGAGTGTGTCAGTGTAGAGAGTGTGTCAGTGTAGAGAGTGTGTCAGTTAAGAGAGAGTGTCGGTGTAGAGAGAGTGTGTGTAGAGAGAGTGTGTCAGTGTAGAGAGAGTGTCAGTGTAGAGAGTGTGTCAGTGTAGAGAGTATGTCAGTGTAGAGAGAGTGTGTCAGTGTAGAGAGAGTGTGTCAGTGTAGAGAGAGTGTCAGTGAAGAGAGTGTGTCAGTTAAGAGAGTGTGTCGGTGTAGAGAGAGTGTGTGTAGAGAGAGTGTGTCAGTGTAGAGAGAGTGTCAGTGTAGAGAGTGTGTCAGTGTAGAGAGTATGTCAGTGTAGAGAGAGTGTGTCAGTGTAGAGAGAGTGTGTCAGTGTAGAGAGAGTGTCAGTGAAGAGAGTGTGTCGGTGTAGAGAGAGTGTGTCAGTGTAGAGAGTGTGTCAGTGTAGAGAGTGTATCGGTGTAGAGAGAGTGTGTGTAGAGAGAGTCAGTGTTGAGAGTATGTCAGTGTAGAGAGTGTGTCAGTGTTGAGAGAGTGTGTCAGTGTAGAGAGAGTGTGTGTAGAGAGAGTGTGTAGAGAGAGTGTGTCAGTGTAGAGTTAGTGTGTCAGGGTAGAGAGTGTGTTAGTGTAGAGAGTGTGTTAGTGTAGAGAGTATTTCAGTGTCGAGAGAGTGTGTCAGTGTAGAGAGTGTGTCAGTGTAGAGGGTGTGTCAGTGTAGAGAGAGTGTGTCAGTGTAGAGAGAGTGTGTCAGTGTAGAGAGAGTGTGTCAGTGTAGAGAGAGTGTCAGTGTAGAGAGTGTGTCGGTGTAGAGAGTGTGTCAGTGTAGAGAGTGTGTCAGTGTAGAGACAGTGAAAGTGTAGAGGGTTTGTCAGTGTAGAGAGAGTGTGTCAGTGTAGAAAATGTGTGTGTAGAGAGAGTGTGTCAGTGTAGAGAGAGTGTCAGTGTCGAGAGAGTATCAGTGTAGAGAGAGTGTGTGTAGAGAGAGTCAGTGTAGAGAGAGTCAGTGTAGAGCGTGTGTCAGTGTAGAGAGTGTGTCATTGTAGAGAGTGTGTCAGTATAGAGAGAGTGTCAGTGTAGAGAGAGTGTCAGTGTAGAGAGTGTGTCGGTGTAGAGAAAGTGTCAGTGTAGAGAGAGTGTGTCGGTGTAGAGAGTGTGTCAGTGTAGAGAGTGTGTCAGTGTAGAGAGAGTGTCAGTTAAGAGAGTGTGTCGGTGTAGAGAGAATGTGTGTAGAGAGAGTGTGTCAGTGTAGAGAGAGTGTCAGTGTAGAGAGTGTGTCAGTGTAGAGAGTATGTCAGTGTAGAGAGTGTGTCAGTGTAGAGAGAGTGTGTCGGTGTAGAGAGTGTGTCAGTGTAGAGAGTGTGTCAGTGTAGAGAGAGTGTCAGTTAAGAGAGTGTGTCGGTGTAGAGAGAATGTGTGTAGAGAGAGTGTGTCAGTGTAGAGAGAGTGTCAGTGTAGAGAGTGTGTCAGTGTAGAGAGTATGTCAGTGTAGAGAGAGTGTGTCAGTGTAGAGAGAGTGTGTCAGTGTAGAGAGAGTGTCAGTGAAGAGAGTGTGTCAGTTAAGAGAGTGTATCGGTGTAGAGAGTGTGTTGGTGTAGAGAGAGTGTGTCAGTGTATAGAGATTGTGTCAGTGTAGAGAGAGTGAGTGTGTGTAGAGAGAGTGTCAGTGTAGAGAGAGTGTGTCGGTGTAGAGAGAGTGTGTCAGTGTAGAGAGTGTGTCAGTGTTGAGAGAGTGTGTCAGTGTAGAGAGAGTGTGAGTAGAGAGAGTGTGTAGAGAGAGTGTGTCAGTGTAGAGTTAGTGTGTCAGGGTAGAGAGTGTGTTAGTGTAGAGAGAGTTTGTCAGTGTAGAGAGAGTGTCAGTGTAGAGAGTGTGTTAGTGTAGAGAGTATGTCAGTGTCGAGAGAGTGTGTCAGTGTAGAGAGTGTGTCAGTGTAGAGGGTGTGTCAGTGTAGAGAGAGTGTGTCAGTGTAGAGAGAGTGTGTCAGTGTAGAGAGAGTGTGTCAGTGTAGAGAGAGTGTCAGTGTAGAGAGTGTGTCGGTGTAGAGAGTGTGTCAGTGTAGAGAGTGTGTCAGTGTAGAGAGGATGTGTCAGTGTAGAGAGAGTGTCAGTGAAGAGAGTATGCCAGTGTAGAGAGAGTGTGTCAGTGTAGAGCCAGTGTCAGTGTAGAGAGAGTGTGTCAGTGTAGAGAGAGTGTCAGTGTAGAGAGTGTGTCGGTGTAGAGTGTGTCAGTGTAGAGAGAGTGTCAGTGTAGAGAGAGTGTCAGTGTAGAGAGTGTGTCGGTGTAGAGAGAGTGTGTGTAGAGAGAGTGTGTCAGTGTAGAGAGAGTGTCAGTGTAGAGAGTGTGTCAGTGTAGAGAGTATGTCAGTGTAGAGAGAGTGTGTCAGTGTAGAGAGAGTGTGTCAGTGTAGAGAGAGTGTCAGTGAAGAGAGTGTGTCAGTGTAGAGAGTGTGTCAGTGTAGAGAGTGTATCGGTGTAGAGAGTGTGTTGGTGTAGAGAGAGTGTGTCAGTGTATAGAGATTGTGTCAGTGTAGAGAGAGTGAGTGTGTGTAGAGAGAGTGTGTCGGTGTAGAGAGTGTGTCGGTGTAGAGAGAGTGTGTCAGTGTAGAGAGAGTGTGTCAGTGTAGAGAGAGTGTGTCAGTGTAGAGAGAGTGTCAGTGTAGAGAGTGTGTCGGTGTAGAGAGTGTGTCAGTGTAGAGAGTGTGTCAGTGCAGAGAGAGTGTGTCAGTGTAGAGAGAGTGTCAGTGTAGAGAGTGTGTCGGTGTAGAGAGTGTGTCAGTGTAGAGAGTGTGTCAGTGTAGAGAGAGTGTGTCAGTGTAGAGAGAGTGTCAGTGAAGAGAGTGTGTCGGTGTAGAGAGAGTGTGTCAGTGTAGAGAGTGTGTCAGTGTAGAGAGTGTATCGGTGAAGAGAGTGTGTTGGTGTAGAGAGAGTGTGTCAGTGTAGAGAGAGTGTGTCAGTGTAGAGCCAGTGTCAGTGTAGAGAGAGTGTCAGTGTAGAGAGAGTGTCAGTGTAGAGAGTGTGTCGGTGTAGAGAGAGTGTGTCAGTGTAGAGAGAGTGTGTCAGTGTAGAGCGAGTGTCAGTGTAGAGAGAGTGTCAGTGTAGAGAGTGTTTCGGTGTAGAGAGTGTGTTAGTGTAGAGAGTGTGTCAGTGTAGAGAGAGTGTGTCAGTGTAGAGAGAGTGTGTCAGTGTAGAGAGTATGTCAGTGTAGAGGGTGTGTCAGTGTTGAGAGAGTGTGTGTAGAGAGAGTCAGTGTTGAGAGTGTGTCAGTGTAGAGAGTGTGTCATTGTAGAGAGTGTGTCAGTGTTGAGAGAGTGTGTCAGTGTAGAGAGAGTGTGTGTAGAGAGAGTGTGTCAGTGTAGAGAGAGTGTGTCGGTGTAGAGAGTGTGTCAGTGTACAGAGTGTGTCAGTGTAGAGAGAGTGTGTCAGTGTAGAGAGAGTGTCAGTGTAGAGAGAGTGTGTCGTTGTGGAGAGTGTGTCAGTGTAAAGAGAGTGTGTCAGTGTAGAAAGTGTGTCATCGTAGAGAGTGTGTCGGTGTAGAGAGTGTGTCTGTGTAGAGAGAGTGTGTCAGTGTAGATAGAGTGTGTCAGTGTAGAGAGAGTGTGTCAGTGTAGAGAGAGTGTGTCAGTGTAGAGCGAGTGTCAGTGTAGAGAGAGTGTCAGTGTAGAGAGTGTGTCGGTGTGGAGAGTGTGTCAGTGTAGAGAGAGTGTGTCAGTGTAGAGAGAGTGTCAGTGTAGAGAGAGTGTGTCAGTGTAGAGAGAGTGTCAGTGTAGAGAGAGTGTGTCGGTGTAGAGAGAGTGTGTCAGTGTAGAGAGAATGTGTGTAGAGAGAGTGTGTCAGTGTAGAGAGAGTGTTTCAGTGTAGAGAGTGTGTTAGTGTAGAGAGAGTGTGTGTAGAGAGAGTGTGTCAGTGTAGAGAGTGTGTCAGTGTAGAGACAGTGAAAGTGTAGAGGGTTTGTCAGTGTAGAGAGAGTGTGTCAGTGTAGAAAATGTGTGTGTAGAGAGAGTGTGTCATTGTAGAGAGAGTGTCAGTTTCGAGAGAGTATCAGTGTAGAGAGAGTGTGTGTAGAGAGAGTCAGTGTAGAGAGAGTCAGTGTAGAGCGTGTGTCAGTGTAGAGAGTGTGTCATTGTAGAGAGTGTGTCAGTATAGAGAGAGTGTCAGTGTAGAGAGAGTGTCAGTGTAGAGAGTGTGTCGGTGTAGAGAAAGTGTCAGTGTAGAGAGAGTGTGTCGGTGTAGAGAGTGTGTCAGTGTAGAGAGTGTGTCAGTGTAGAGAGAGTGTGTCAGTGTAGAGAGTGTTAGTGTAGAGAGAGTGTGTCGGTGTAGAGAGTGTGTCAGTGTAGAGAGAGTGTGTCGGTGTAGAGAGTGTGTCAGTGTAGAGAGAGTGTGTCAGTGTAGAGAGTGTGTCAGTGTAGAGAGCGTGTGTCAGTGTAGAGAGTATGTCAGTGTAGAGGGTGTGTCAGTGTAGAGAGAGTGTGTCAGTATAGAGAGAGTGTGTCAGTGTAGAGAGTGTGTCAGTGTAGAGGGTGTGTCAGTGTAGAGAGAGTGTGTGTAGAGAGAGTCAGTGTTGAGAGTATGTCAGTGTAGAGAGTGTGTCAGTGTAGAGAGAGTGTGTGTAGAGAGAGTGTGTAGAGAGAGTGTGTCAGTGTAGAGTTAGTGTGTCAGGGTAGAGAGTGTGTTAGTGTAGAGAGAGTGTGTGTAGAGAGAGTGTGTCAGTGTAGAGAGAGTGTCAGTGTAGAGAGTGTGTCAGTGTAGAGAGTATGTCAGTGTCGAGAGAGTGTGTCAGTGTAGAGAGTGTGTCAGTGTAGAGGGTGTGTCAGTGTAGAGAGAGTGTGTCAGTGTAGAGAGAGTGTGTCAGTGTAGAGAGTGTGTCAGTGTAGAGAGAGTGTCAGTGTAGAGAGTGTGTCAGTGTAGAGAGTATGTCAGTGTCGAGAGAGTGTGTCGGTGTAGAGTGTGTCAGTGTAGAGAGTGTGTCAGTGTAGAGAGAGTGTGTCAGTGTAGAGAGTGTGTCAGTGTAGAGAGTGTATCGGTGTAGAGAGTGTGTTGGTGTAGAGAGAGTGTGTCAGTGTATAGAGATTGTGTCAGTGTAGAGAGAGTGTGTGTAGAGAGAGTCAGTGTTGAGAGTATGTCAGTGTAGAGAGTGTGTCAGTGTAGAGAGAGTGTGTGTAGAGAGAGTGTGTAGAGAGAGTGTGTCAGTGTAGAGTTAGTGTGTCAGGGTAGAGAGTGTGTTAGTGTAGAGAGAGTGTGTGTAGAGAGAGTGTGTCAGTGTAGAGAGAGTGTCAGTGTAGAGAGTGTGTCAGTGTAGAGAGTATGTCAGTGTCGAGAGAGTGTGTCAGTGTAGAGAGTGTGTCAGTGTAGAGGGTGTGTCAGTGTAGAGAGAGTGTGTCAGTGTAGAGAGAGTGTGTCAGTGTAGAGAGTGTGTCAGTGTAGAGAGAGTGTCAGTGTAGAGAGTGTGTCAGTGTAGAGAGTATGTCAGTGTCGAGAGAGTGTGTCGGTGTAGAGTGTGTCAGTGTAGAGAGTGTGTCAGTGTAGAGAGAGTGTGTCAGTGTAGAGAGTGTGTCAGTGTAGAGAGTGTATCGGTGTAGAGAGTGTGTTGGTGTAGAGAGAGTGTGTCAGTGTATAGAGATTGTGTCAGTGTAGAGAGAGTGAGTGTGGTGAGAGAGAGTGTGTGTAGAGAGAGTGTGTCGGTGTAGAGAGTGTGTCGGTGTAGAGGAGTGTGTCAGTTAGAGAGAGTGTGTCAGTGTAGAGAGAGTGTGTCAGTGTAGAGAGAGTGTCAGTGTAGAGAGTGTGTCGGTGTAGAGAGAGTGTGTGTAGAGAGTCAGTGTAGAGAGAGTCAGTGTAGAGCGTGTGTCAGTGTAGAGAGTGTGTCATTGTAGAGAGTGTGTCAGATAGAGAGAGTGTCAGTGTAGAGAGAGTGTCATGTAGAGAGTGTGTCGGTGTAGAGAAAGTGTCAGTGTAGAGAGAGTGTGTCGGTGTAGAGAGTGTGTCAGTGTAGAGAGTGTGTCAGTGTAGAGAGAGTGTCAGTTAAGAGAGTGTGGTCGGTGTAGAGAGAGTGTGTGTAGAGAGAGTGTGTCAGTGTAGAGAGAGTGTCATGTAGAGAGTGTGTCAGTGTAGAGAGTATGTCAGTGTAGAGAGAGTGTGTCAGTAGAGAGAGAGTGTGTCAGTGTAGAGAGAGTGTCAGTGTAGAGAGTGTGTCAGTGTAGAGAGAGTGTGTCAGTGTAGAGAGTGTGTGTCAGTGTAGAGAGTGTGTGTCAGTGTAGAGAGAGTGTGTGTAGAGAGAGTCAGTGTAGAGAGTGTGTCAGTGTAGAGAGTGTGTGNGTGTAGAGAGAGTGTGTCAGTGTAGAGAGAGTGTCAGTGTGAGAGAGTGTGTCAGTGTAGAGAGTGTGTCAGTGTAGAGAGAGTGTGTCAGTGTAGAGAGAGTGTGTCAGTGTAGAGAGAGTGTCAGTGAAGAGAGTGTGTCGGTGTAGAGAGAGTGTGTCAGTGTAGAGAGTGTGTCAGTGTAGAGAGTGTATCGGTGTAGAGAGAGTGTCAGTGTAGAGAGAGTGTGTCGGTGTAGAGAGTGTGTCAGTGTAGAGAGTGTGTCAGTGTAGAGAGAGTGTGTCAGTGTAAGAGAGTGTTAGTGTAGAGAGAGTGTGTCGGTGTAGAGAGAGTGTCATGTAGAGAGAGGTGTCAGTGTAGAGAGTGTGTCAGTGTAGAGAGTGTGTCAGTGTAGAGAGAGTGTGTCAGTGTAGAGAGTGTTAGTGTAGAGAGAGTGTGTCGGTGTAGAGAGTGTGTCAGTGTAGAGAGAGTGTGTCGGTGTAGAGAGTGTGTCAGTGTAGAGAGAGTGTGTCAGTAGAGAGTGTCAGTGTAGAGAGAGTGTGTCAGTAGAGAGTAATTCAGTGTAGAGGGTGTGTCAGTGTAGAGAGAGGTGTGGTCAGTGTAGAGAGAGTGGGTCAGGTAGAGAGTGTGTCAGTGTAGAGAGAGTGTGTGTAGAGAGAGTGTGTCAGTGTAGAGAGAGTGTGTGTAGAGAGAGTGTGTAGAGAGAGTGTGTCAGTGTAGAGAGAGTGTCAGTGTCGAGAGAGTGTCAGTGTAGAGAGAGTTGTGGTAGAGAGTGTCAGTGTAGAGAGTGTCAGTGTAGAGAGTGTGTCAGTGTAAGAGGTGTGTCATTGTAGAGAGTGTGTCAGTGTAGAGAGAGTGTGTCCGTGTAGAGAGAGTGTCAGTGTAGAGAGAGTGTTTCGGTGTAGAGAGTGTGTCATGTAGAGAGTGTGTCGTGTAGGAGAGTGTGTCAGTGTAGAGAGTGTTAGTGTAGAGAGAGTGTGTCAGTGTAGAGAGGTGTGTCAGTGTAGAGAGTGTTTCGGTGTAGAGAGTGTGTCAGTGTAGAGAGAGTGTGTCAGTGTAGGAGAGTGTCAGTGTAGAGAGCGTGTGTCGGTGTAGAGAGTATGTCAGTGTAGAGGTGTGTCAGTGTAGAGAGAGTGTGTCAGTGTAGAGAGAGTGTGTCAGTGTAGAGAGTGTGTCAGTGTAGAGGTGTGTCAGTGTAGAGAGAGGTGTGTAGAGAGAGTGTCAGTGTTGAGAGAGTGTCAGTGTAGAGAGTGTGTCAGTGTTGAGAGAGTGTGTCAGTGTAGAGAGAGTGTGTGTAGAGAGAGTGTGTAGAGAGAGTGTGTCAGTGTAGAGTTAGTGTGTCAGGTAGAGAGTGTGTCAGTGTAGAGAGAGTGTGGTTAGAGAGAGTGTGTCAGTGTAGAGAGAGTGTCAGTGTAGAGAGTGTGTCAGTGTAGAGAGTATGTCAGTGTAGAGAGAGTGTGTCAGTGTAGAGAGTGTGTCAGTGTAGAGGGTGTGTCAGTGTAGAGAGAGTGTGTCAGTGTAGAGAGTGTGGTCAGTGTAGAGAGAGTGTGTCAGTGTAGAGAGAGTGTCAGTGTAGAGAGTGTGTCAGTGTAGAGAGAGTGTGTCAGGTGTAGAGAGTGTGTCAGTGTAGAGAGTGTGTCAGTGTAGAGAGTGTGTCAGTGTAGAGAGAGTGTGTCAGTGTAGAGAGAGTGTCAGTGAGAGAGTGTCAGTGTAGAGAGAGTGTGTCAGTGTAGAGCCAGTGTCCAGTGTAGAGAGAGTGTGTCAGTGTAGAGAGAGTGTCAGTGTAGAGAGTGTGTCGGTGTAGAGTGTGTCAGTGTAGAGAGAGTGTCAGTGTAGAGAGAGTGTCAGTGTAAGAGTGTGTCGGTGTAGAGAGAGTGTGTGTAGAGAGAGTGTCAGTGTAGAGAGAGTGTGTCAGTGTAGAGAGTGTGTCAGTGTAGAGAGAGTGTGTCAGTGTAGAGAGAGTGTGTCAGTGTAGAGAGAGTGTCAGTGTAGAGAGTGTGTCGGTGTAGAGAGAGTGGTGTCAGTGTAGAGAGTGTGTCAGTGTAGAGAGTGTGTCGTGTAGAGAGAGTGTGTGTAGAGAGAGTCCGTGTTGAGAGTATGTCAGTGTAGAGAGTGTGTCAGTGTTGAGAGAGTGTGTGTCAGTGTAGAGAGAGTGTGTGTAGAGAGAGTGTGTCAGTGTAGAGTAGTGTGTCAGTGTAGAGAGTGTGTCAGTGTAGAGAGTGTGTGTTAAGAGAGTGTGTCAGTGTAGAGAGAGTGTCAGTGTAGAGAGTGTGTCAGTGTAGAGAGTGTGTCAGTGTAGAGAGAGTGTGTCAGTGTAGAGAGTGTGTCAGTGTAGAGAGGTGTGTCAGTGTAGAGAGTGTGTCAGTGTAGAGAGAGTGTGTCAGTGTAGAGAGAGTGTGTCAGTGTAGAGAGAGTGTCAGTGTAGAGAGTGTGTCGTGTAGAGAGTGTGTCAGTGTAGAGAGTGTGTCAGTGTAGAGAGGATGTGTCAGTGTAGAGAGAGTGTCAGTGTAGAGAGAGTGTCAGTGAAGAGAGTATGCCAGTGTAGAGAGAGTGTGTCAGTGTAGAGACAGTGTCAGTGTAGAGAGAGTGTGTCAGTGTAGAGAGAGTGTCAGTGTAGAGAGTGTGTCGGTGTAGAGTGTGTCAGTGTAGAGAGAGTGTCAGTGTAGAGAGAGTGTCAGTGTAGAGAGTGTGTCGTGTAGAGAGTGTGTGTAAGAGAGTGTGTCAGTGTAGAGAGTGTGTCAGTGTAGAGAGTGTGTCAGTGTAGAGAGTATGTCAGTGTAGAGAGAGTGTGTCAGTGTAAGAGAGTGTGTCAGTGTAGAGAGAGTGTCAGTGTAGAGAGTGTGTCAGTGTAGAGAGAGTGTGGTCAGTGTAGAGAGTGTGTCAGTGTAGAGAGTGTGTCAGTGTAGAGAGAGTGTCAGTGTAGAGAGAGTGTGTCGGTGTAGAGAGTGTGTCAGTGTAGAGAGTGTGTCAGTGTAGAGAGAGTGTGTCAGTGTAGAGAGTGTTAGTGTAGAGAGAGTGTGTCGGTGTAGAGAAAGTGTCAGTGTAGAGAGAGTGTGTCAGTGTAGAGAGTGTGTCAGTGTAGAGAGTGTGTCATGTAGAGAGAGTGTGTCAGTGTAGAGAGTGTGTCAGTGTAGAGAGAGTGTGTCGTGTAGAGAGTGTGTCAGTGTAGAGAGAGTGTGTCGTGTAGAGAGTGTGTCAGTGTAGAGAGAGTGTGTCAGTGTAGAGAGTGTGTCAGTGTAGAGAGAGTGTGTCAGTGTAGAGAGTGTGTCAGTGTAGAGAGTGTGTCAGTGTAGAGAGAGTGTGTCAGTGTAGAGAGAGTGTGTCAGGGTAGAGAGTGTGTCAGTGTAGAGAGAGTGTGTTGTAGAGAGAGTGTGTCAGTGTAGAGAGAGTGTGTGTGTAGAGAGTGTGTAGAGAGAGTGTGTCAGTGTAGAGAGTGTGTCAGTGTAGAGAGTGTGTAGTGTAGAGAGAGTGTGTGTAGAGAGAGTGTGTCGTGTAGAGAGAGTGTCAGTGTAGAGAGTGTGTCAGTGTAGAGAGTGTGTCAGTGTAGAGAGAGTGTGTCAGTGTAGAGAGTGGTGTCAGTGTAGAGAGTGTGTCAGTGTAGAGAGAGTGTGTCAGTGTAGAGAGAGTGTGTCAGTGTAGAGAGAGTGTGTCAGTGTAGAGAGAGTGTCAGTGTAGAGAGTGTGTCAGTGTAGAGAGTATGTCAGTGTAGAGAGAGTGTGTCGGTGTAGAGAGTGTGTCAGTGTAGAGAGTGTGTCAGTGTAGAGAGAGTGTGTCAGTGTAGAGAGAGTGTCAGTGAAGAGAGTATGTCAGTGTAGAGAGAGTGTGTCAGTGTAGAGCCAGTGTCAGTGTAGAGAGAGTGTGTCAGTGTAGAGAGAGTGTCAGTGTAGAGAGTGTGTCAGGTGTAGAGTGTGTCAGTTGTAGAGAGAGTGTCAGTGTAGAGAGAGTGTCAGTGTAAGAGAGTGTGTCGGTGTAGAGAGAGTGTGTGTAGAGAGAGTGTGTCATGTAGAGAGAGTGTCAGTGTAGAGAGTGTGTCAGTGTAGAGAGTGTGTCAGTGTAGAGAGTGTGTCAGTGTAGAGAGTGTGTCAGTGTAGAGAGTGAGTGTCAGTGTAGAGAGGTGTCAGTGTAGAGAGAGTGTGTCAGTGTAGAGAGTGTGTCAGTGTAGAGAGTGTGTCAGTGTAGAGAGAGTGTGTGTAGAGAGTCAGTGTTGAGAGTGTCATGTAGAGAGTGTGTCAGTGTAGAGAGAGTGTGTCAGTGTAGAGAGAGTGTGTGTAGAGAGAGTGTGTGTAGAGAGTGTGTCAGTGTAGAGAGTGTGTCAGTGTAGAGAGTGTGTCAGTGTAGAGAGAGTGTGTGTAGAGAGAGTGTGTCAGTGTAGAGAGAGTGTGTCAGTGTAGAGAGTGTGTCAGTGTGAGAGTGTGTCAGTGTAGAGAGAGTGTGTCAGTGTAGAGAGAGTGTCAGTGTAGAGAGTGTGTCAGTGTGAGAGAGTGTGTCAGTGTAGAGAGAGTGTGTCAGTGTAGAGAGAGTGTCAGTGTAGAGAGTGTGTCAGTGTAGAGAGAGTGTGTCAGTGTAGAGAGTGTGTCAGTGTAGAGAGTGTGTGTCAGTGTAGAGAGAGTGTGTGTAGAGAGAGTGTCGTGTAGAGAGTGTGTCAGTGTAGAGAGTGTGTCAGTGTGAGAGAGTGTGTCAGTGTAGAGAGAGTGTGTGTAGAGAGAGTGTGTCAGTGTAAGTTAGTGTGTCAGTGTAGAGAGTGTGTTAGTGTAGAGAGAGTGTGTGTAGAGAGAGTGTGTCAGTGTAGAGAGAGTGTCAGTGTAGAGAGTGGTGTCAGTGAAGAGTAGTCAGTGTAGAGAGAGTGTGTCAGTGTAGAGAGTGTGTCAGTGTAGAGAGTGTGTCAGTGTAGAGAGAGTGTGTCAGTGTAGAGAGTGTGTCAGTGTAGAGAGAGTGTGTCAGTGTAGAGAGAGTGTCAGTGTAGAGAGAGTGTGTGTGTGAGAGAGAGAGTGTGTCAGTGTAGAGAGTGTGTCAGTGTAGAGAGTGTGTCAGTGTAGAGAGTGTGTCAGTGTAGAGAGAGTGTCAGTGTAGAGAGAGTGGTCAGTGTAGAGAGTGTGTCAGTGTAGAGAGAGTGTGTCAGTGTAGAGAGAGTGTCAGTGTAGAGAGAGTGTGTCAGTGTAGAGAGAGTGTCAGTGTAGAGAGTGTGTCAGTGTAGAGTGTGTCAGTGTAGAGAGTGTGTCAGTGTAGAGAGTGTCAGTGTAGAGAGTGTGTCGGTGTAGAGAGAGTGTGTGTAGAGAGAGTGTCAGTGTAGAGAGTGTGTCAGTGTAGAGAGTATGTCAGTGTAGAGAGAGTGTGTCAGTGTAGAGAGAGTGTGTCAGTGTAGAGAGAGTGTCAGTGTAGAGAGTGTGTCGGTGTAGAGAGAGTGTCAGTGTAGAGAGTGTGTCAGTGTAGAGAGTGGTCAGTGTAGAGAAGTGTCAGTGTAGAGAGAGTGTGTCAGTGTAGAGAGTGTGTCAGTGTAGAGAGTGTGTCAGTGTAGAGAGAGTGTGTCAGTGTAGAGATGTGTGTGTAGAGAGAGTGTGTAGAGAGAGTGTGTCAGTGTAGAGTTAGTGTGTCAGTGTAGAGAGTGTGTCAGTGTAGAGAGAGTGTTGTGTAGAGAGAGTGTGTCAGTGTAGAGAGAGTGTCGTGTAGAGTGTGTCAGTGTAGAGAGTGTGTCAGTGTAGAGAGTGTGTCAGTGTAGAGAGTGTGTCAGTGTAGAGAGTGTGTCAGTGTAGAGAGAGTGTGTCAGTGTAGAGAGTGTCAGTGTAGAGAGAGTGTGTCAGTGTAGAGAGAGTGTCAGTGTAGAGAGTGTGTCAGTGTAGAGAGTGTGTCAGTGTAGAGAGAGTGTCAGTGTAGAGAGAGTGTCAGTGTAGAGAGTGTGTCAGTGTAGAGAGAGTGTGTGTAGAGAGAGTGTGTCAGTGTAGAGAGAGTGTCAGTGTAGAGAGTGTGTCAGTGTAGAGAGTATGTCAGTGTAGAGAGAGTGTGTCAGTGTAAGAGAGTGTGTCAGTGTAGAGAGTGTGTCAGTGTAGAGAGTGTGTCAGTGTAGAGAGAGTGTGTCAGTGTAGAGAGAGTGTGTCAGTGTAGAGAGTGTGTCAGTGTAGAGAGAGTGTTCAGTGTAGAGAGAGTGTGTCAGTGTAGAGAAGTGTCAGTGTAGAGAGAGTGTGTCGTGTAGAGAGTGTGTCAGTGTAGAGAGTGTGTCAGTGTAGAGAGAGTGTGTCAGTGTAGAGAGTGTCAGTGTAGAGAGTGTGTCAGTGTAGAGAGTGTGTCAGTGTAGAGAGAGTGTGTCAGTGTAGAGAGTGTGTCAGTGTAGAGAGAGTGTGTCGTGTAGAGAGTGTGTCAGTGTAGAGAGAGTGTGTCAGTGTAGAGAGTGTGTCAGTGTAGAGAGGTGTGTCAGTGTAAGAGAGTGTGTCAGTAGAGAGAGTGTGTCAGTGTAGAGAGTGTCAGTGTAGAAGAGTGTGTCAGTGTAGAGAGAGTGGTGTAGAGAGAGTGTGGTAGAGAGAGTGTGTCAGTGTAGAGAGTGTGTCAGTGTAGAGAGTGTGTCAGTGTAGAGAGAGTGTGTGTAGAGAGAGTGTGTCAGTGTAGAGAGAGTGTCAGTGTAGAGAGTGTGTCAGTGTAGAGAGTGTGTCAGTGTAGAGAGAGTGTGTCAGTGTAGAGAGTGTGTCAGTGTAGAGAGTGTGTCAGTGTAGAGAGAGTGTGTCAGTGTAGAGAGAGTGTGTCAGTGTAGAGAGAGTGTCAGTGTAGAGAGAGTGTGTCAGTGTAGAGAGTGTGTCAGTGTAGAGAGTGTGTCAGTGTAGAGTGTGTCAGTGTAGAGAGAGTGTCAGTGTAGAGAGTGTCAGTGTAGAGAGTGTGTCAGTGTAGAGAGAGTGTGTGTAGAGAGAGTGTGTCAGTGTAGAGAGAGTGTCAGTGTAGAGAGTGTGTCAGTGTAGAGAGTAGTGTCAGTGTAGAGAGAGTGTGTCAGTGTAGAGAGAGTGTGTCAGTGTAGAGAGAGTGTCAGTGTAGAGAGTGTGTCGGTGTAGAGAGAGTGTGTCAGTGTAGAGAGTGTGTCAGTGTAGAGAGTGTGTCAGTGTAGAGAGTGTGTCAGTGTAGAGAGAGTGTCAGTGTAGAGAGAGTGTGTCAGTGTAAGAGTAGTGTCAGTGTAGGGGAGAGTGTGGTGTAGAGAGAGTGTGTGTAGAGAGAGTGTGTCAGTGTAGAGAGAGTGTCAGTGTAGAGAGTGTGTCAGTGTAGAGAGTGTGTCAGTGTAGAGAGAGTGTGTCAGTGTAGAGAGTGTGTCAGTGTAGAGAGTGTGTCAGTGTAGAGAGAGTGTGTCAGTGTAGAGAGAGTGTGTCAGTGTAGAGAGAGTGTCAGTGTAGAGAGAGTGTCAGTGTAGAGAGTGTGTCAGTGTAGAGAGTGTGTCAGTGTAGAGAGAGTGTGTCGTGTAGAGAGTGTGTCAGTGTAGAGAGTGTGTCAGTGTAGAGAGAGTGTGTCAGTGTAGAGAGAGTGTCAGTGTAGAGAGTGTGTCAGTGTAGAGAGAGTGTGTCAGTGTAGAGAGAGTGTCAGTGTAGAGAGTGTGTCAGTGTAGAGAGAGTGTCAGTGTAGAGAGTGTGTCAGTGTAGAGTGTGTCAGTGTAGAGAGAGTGTCAGTGTAGAGAGAGTGTCAGTTAAGAGAGTGTGTCGGTGTAGAGAGAGTGTGTGTAGAGAGAGTGTGTCAGTGTAGAGAGAGTGTCAGTGTAGAGAGTGTGTCAGTGTAGAGAGTATGTCAGTGTAGAGAGAGTGTGTCAGTGTAGAGAGAGTGTGTCAGTGTAGAGAGAGTGTCAGTGTAGAGAGTGTGTCAGTGTAGAGAGAGTGTGTCAGTGTAGAGAGTGTGTCAGTGTAGAGAGTGTGTCAGTGTAGAGAGAGTGTGTGTAGAGAGAGTGTGTGTAGAGAGTGTGTCAGTGTAGAGAGTGTGTCAGTGTAGAGAGAGTGTGTCAGTGTAGAGAGAGTGTGTGTAGAGAGAGTGTGTAGAGAGAGTGTGTCAGTGTAGAGAGTGTGTCAGGGTAGAGAGTGTGTTAGTGTAGAGAGAGTGTGTGTAGAGAGAGTGTGTCAGTGTAGAGAGAGTGTCAGTGTAGAGAGTGTGTCAGTGTCGAGAGAGTGTGTCAGTGTAGAGTGTGTCAGTGTAGAGGGTGTGTCAGTGTAGAGAGAGTGTGTCAGTGTAGAGAGAGTGTGTCAGTGTAGAGAGAGTGTCAGTGTAGAGAGAGTGTGTCAGTGTAGAGAGAGTGTCAGTGTAGAGAGTGTGTCGGTGTAGAGAGTGTCAGTGTAGAGAGAGTGTCAGTGTAGAGAGAGTGTCAGTGTAGAGAGTGTGTCGGTGTAGAGAGAGTGTGTGTAGAGAGAGTGTGTCAGTGTAGAGAGAGTGTCAGTGTAGAGAGTGTGTCAGTGTAGAGAGTGTGTCAGTGTAGAGAGAGTGTGTCAGTGTAGAGAGAGTGTGTCAGTGTAGAGAGAGTGTGTCAGTGTATAGAGATTGTGTCAGTGTAGAGAGAGTGAGTGTGTGTAGAGAGAGTGTGTGTAGAGAGAGTGTGTCGGTGTAGAGAGTGTGTCAGTGTAGAGAGAGTGTGTCAGTGTAGAGAGAGTGTGTCAGTGTAGAGAGAGTGTGTCAGTGTAGAGAGAGTGTCAGTGTAGAGAGTGTCAGTGTAGAGAGTGTGTCAGTGTAGAGAGAGTGTGTCAGTGTAGAGAGAGTGTGTCAGTGTAGAGAGAGTGTCAGTGTAGAGAGTGTGTCGGTGTAGAGAGAGTGTGTCAGTGTAGAGAGTGTGTCAGTGTAGAGAGTGTATCGGTGTAGAGAGTGTTAGTGTAGAGAGAGTGTGTCGGTGTAGAGAAAGTGTCAGTGTAGAGAGAGTGTGTCGTGTAGAGAGTGTGTCAGTGTAGAGAGTGTGTCAGTGTAGAGAGAGTGTGTCAGTGTAGAGAGTGTGTCAGTGTAGAGAGAGTGTGTCGGTGTAGAGAGTGTGTCAGTGTAGAGAGAGTGTGTCAGTGTAGAGAGTGTGTCAGTGTAGAGAGAGTGTGTCAGTGTAGAGAGTGTGTCAGTGTAGAGAGAGTGTGTCAGTGTAGAGAGTGTGTCAGTGTAGAGAGTGTGTCAGTGTAGAGAGAGTGTGTCAGTGTAGAGAGTGTGTCAGTGTAGAGAGTGTGTCAGTGTAGAGAGAGTGTGTCAGTGTAGAGAGAGTGTGTGTAGAGAGAGTGTGTAGAGAGAGTGTGTCAGTGTAGAGAGTGTGTCAGTGTAGAGAGTGTGTTAGTGTAGAGAGAGTGTGTGTAGAGAGAGTGTGTCAGTGTAGAGAGAGTGTCAGTGTAGAGAGTGTGTCAGTGTAGAGAGTGTGTCAGTGTAGAGAGAGTGTGTCAGTGTAGAGAGTGTGTCAGTGTAGAGAGTGTGTCAGTGTAGAGAGAGTGTGTCAGTGTAGAGAGAGTGTGTCAGTGTAGAGCCAGTGTCAGTGTAGAGAGAGTGTGTCAGTGTAGAGAGAGTGTCAGTGTAGAGAGTGTGTCGGTGTAGAGTGTGTCAGTGTAGAGAGAGTGTCAGTGTAGAGAGAGTGTCAGTGTAGAGAGTGTGTCGGTGTAGAGAGAGTGTGTGTAGAGAGAGTGTGTCAGTGTAGAGAGAGTGTCAGTGTAGAGAGTGTGTCAGTGTAGAGAGAGTGTCAGTGTAGAGAGAGTGTGTCAGTGTAGAGAGAGTGTGTCAGTGTAGAGAGAGTGTCAGTGTAGAGAGTGTGTCGGTGTAGAGAGAGTGTGTCAGTGTAGAGAGTGTGTCAGTGTAGAGAGTGTGTCAGTGTAGAGAGTGTGTTGGTGTAGAGAGAGTGTGTCAGTGTAGAGAGAGTGTGTCAGTGTAGAGAGTGTGTGTGTGTAGAGAGAGTGTGTGTAGAGAGAGTGTGTCAGTGTAGAGAGAGTGTCAGTGTAGAGAGTGTGTCAGTGTAGAGAGTGTGTCAGTGTAGAGAGAGTGTGTCAGTGTAGAGAGTGTGTCAGTGTAGAGAGTGTGTCAGTGTAGAGAGAGTGTGTCAGTGTAGAGAGTGTGTCAGTGTAGAGAGAGTGTGTCAGTGTAGAGAGAGTGTCAGTGTAGAGAGTGTGTCAGTGTAGAGAGTGTGTCAGTGTCGAGAGAGTGTGTCGGTGTAGAGAGTGTGTCAGTGTAGAGAGTGTGTCAGTGTAGAGAGAGTGTGTCAGTGTAGAGAGAGTGTCAGTGTAGAGAGTGTGTCAGTGTAGAGAGAGTGTGTCAGTGTAGAGAGAGTGTCAGTGTAGAGAGAGTGTGTCAGTGTAGAGAGAGTGTCAGTGTAGAGAGTGTGTCGGTGTAGAGTGTGTCAGTGTAGAGAGAGTGTCAGTGTAGAGAGAGTGTCAGTTAAGAGAGTGTGTCGGTGTAGAGAGAGTGTGTGTAGAGAGAGTGTGTCAGTGTAGAGAGAGTGTCAGTGTAGAGAGTGTGTCAGTGTAGAGAGTGTGTCAGTGTAGAGAGAGTGTGTCAGTGTAGAGAGAGTGTGTCAGTGTAGAGAGAGTGTCAGTGTAGAGAGTGTGTCGGTGTAGAGAGAGTGTGTCAGTGTAGAGAGTGTGTCAGTGTAGAGAGTGTGTCAGTGTAGAGAGAGTGGTGGTAGAGAGAGTCAGTGTTGAGAGTATGTCAGTGTAGAGAGTGTGTCAGTGTTGAGAGAGTGTGTCAGTGTAGAGAGAGTGTGTGTAGAGAGAGTGTGTAGAGAGAGTGTGTCAGTGTAGAGAGTGTGTCAGGGTAGAGAGTGTGTTAGTGTAGAGAGAGTGTGTGTAGAGAGAGTGTGTCAGTGTAGAGAGAGTGTCAGTGTAGAGAGTGTGTCAGTGTAGAGAGAGTGTGTCAGTGTAGAGAGTGTGTCAGTGTAGAGAGTGTGTCAGTGTAGAGAGAGTGTGTCAGTGTAGAGAGAGTGTGTCAGTGTAGAGCGAGTGTCAGTGTAGAGAGAGTGTGTCAGTGTAGAGAGAGTGTCAGTGTAGAGAGTGTGTCGGTGTAGAGTGTGTCAGTGTAGAGAGAGTGTGTCAGTGTAGAGAGAGTGTCAGTGTAGAGAGTGTGTCGGTGTAGAGAGAGTGTGTGTAGAGAGAGTGTGTCAGTGTAGAGAGAGTGTCAGTGTAGAGAGTGTGTCAGTGTAGAGAGTGTGTCAGTGTAGAGAGAGTGTGTCAGTGTAGAGAGAGTGTGTCAGTGTAGAGAGAGTGTGTCAGTGTAGAGAGAGTGTGTCAGTGTAGAGAGAGTGTGTGGTGTAGAGAGAGTGTGTGTAGAGAGAGTGTGTCAGTGTAGAGAGTGTGTCAGTGTAGAGAGAGTGTGTCAGTGTAGAGAGAGTGTGTCAGTGTAGAGAGAGTGTGTCAGTGTAGAGAGAGTGTCAGTGTAGAGAGTGTGTCAGTGTAGAGAGTGTGTCAGTGTAGAGAGTGTGTCAGTGTAGAGAGAGTGTGTCAGTGTAGAGAGAGTGTCAGTGTAGAGAGTGTGTCAGTGTAGAGAGAGTGTGTCAGTGTAGAGCGAGTGTCAGTGTAGAGAGAGTGTGTCAGTGTAGAGAGAGTGTCAGTGTAGAGAGTGTGTCGGTGTAGAGTGTGTCAGTGTAGAGAGAGTGTCAGTGTAGAGAGAGTGTCAGTTAAGAGAGTGTGTCGGTGTAGAGAGAGTGTGTGTAGAGAGAGTGTGTCAGTGTAGAGAGAGTGTCAGTGTAGAGAGTGTGTCAGTGTAGAGAGTGTGTCAGTGTAGAGAGAGTGTGTCAGTGTAGAGAGAGTGTGTCAGTGTAGAGAGAGTGTCAGTGAAGAGAGTGTGTCGGTGTAGAGAGAGTGTGTCAGTGTAGAGAGTGTGTCAGTGTAGAGAGTGTGTCAGTGTAGAGAGAGTGTGTGTAGAGAGAGTCAGTGTTGAGAGTGTGTCAGTGTAGAGAGTGTGTCAGTGTTGAGAGAGTGTGTCAGTGTAGAGAGAGTGTGTGTAGAGAGAGTGTGTAGAGAGAGTGTGTCAGTGTAGAGTTAGTGTGTCAGGGTAGAGAGTGTGTTAGTGTAGAGAGAGTGTGTGTAGAGAGAGTGTGTCAGTGTAGAGAGAGTGTCAGTGTAGAGAGTGTGTCAGTGTAGAGAGTGTGTCAGTGTAGAGAGAGTGTGTCAGTGTAGAGAGTGTGTCAGTGTAGAGAGTGTGTCAGTGTAGAGAGAGTGTGTGTAGAGAGAGTGTGTCAGTGTAGAGAGAGTGTCAGTGTAGAGAGTGTGTCAGTGTAGAGAGTGTGTCAGTGTAGAGAGAGTGTGTCAGTGTAGAGAGAGTGTGTCAGTGTAGAGAGAGTGTCAGTGTAGAGAGTGTGTCAGTGTAGAGAGAGTGTGTCAGTGTAGAGAGTGTGTCAGTGTAGAGAGTGTGTCAGTGTAGAGAGAGTGTGTGTAGAGAGAGTCAGTGTAGAGAGTGTGTCAGTGTAGAGAGTGTGTCAGTGTTGAGAGAGTGTGTCAGTGTAGAGAGAGTGTGTGTAGAGAGAGTGTGTAGAGAGAGTGTGTCAGTGTAGAGTTAGTGTGTCAGTGTAGAGAGTGTGTCAGTGTAGAGAGAGTGTGTGTAGAGAGAGTGTGTCAGTGTAGAGAGAGTGTCAGTGTAGAGAGTGTGTCAGTGTAGAGAGTGTGTCAGTGTAGAGAGAGTGTGTCAGTGTAGAGAGTGTGTCAGTGTAGAGAGTGTGTCAGTGTAGAGAGAGTGTGTCAGTGTAGAGAGAGTGTGTCAGTGTAGAGAGAGTGTCAGTGTAGAGAGAGTGTGTCAGTGTAGAGAGAGTGTCAGTGTAGAGAGTGTGTCGGTGTAGAGAGAGTGTGTGTAGAGAGAGTGTGTCAGTGTAGAGAGAGTGTCAGTGTAGAGAGTGTGTCAGTGTAGAGAGTGTGTCAGTGTAGAGAGAGTGTGTCAGTGTAGAGAGAGTGTGTCAGTGTAGAGAGAGTGTCAGTGTAGAGAGTGTGTCAGTGTAGAGAGTGTGTCAGTGTGTAGAGAGAGTGTGTCAGTGTAGAGAGAGTGTGTCAGTGTAGAGAGAGTGTGTGTGTAGAGAGAGTGTGTGTAGAGAGAGTGTGTCAGTGTAGAGAGTGTGTCAGTGTAGAGAGAGTGTGTCAGTGTAGAGAGAGTGTGTCAGTGTAGAGAGAGTGTGTCAGTGTAGAGAGAGTGTCAGTGTAGAGAGTGTGTCAGTGTAGAGAGTGTGTCAGTGTAGAGAGTGTGTCAGTGTAGAGAGAGTGTGTCAGTGTAGAGAGAGTGTCAGTGTAGAGAGTGTGTCAGTGTAGAGAGAGTGTGTCAGTGTAGAGAGAGTGTCAGTGTAGAGAGAGTGTGTCAGTGTAGAGAGAGTGTCAGTGTAGAGAGTGTGTCGGTGAGAGTGTGTCAGTGTAGAGAGAGTGTCAGTGTAGAGAGAGTGTCAGTGTAGAGAGTGTGTCAGTGTAGAGAGAGTGTGTGTAGAGAGAGTGTGTCAGTGTAGAGAGAGTGTCAGTGTAGAGAGTGTGTCAGTGTAGAGAGTGTGTCAGTGTAGAGAGAGTGTGTCAGTGTAGAGAGAGTGTGTCAGTGTAGAGAGAGTGTCAGTGTAGAGAGTGTGTCAGTGTAGAGAGAGTGTGTCAGTGTAGAGAGTGTGTCAGTGTAGAGAGTGTGTCAGTGTAGAGAGAGTGTGTGTAGAGAGAGTGTGTTAGAGAGTGTGTCAGTGTAGAGAGTGTGTCAGTGTGAGAGAGTGTGTCAGTGTAGAGAGAGTGTGTGTAGAGAGAGTGTGTAGAGAGAGTGTGTCAGTGTAGAGAGTGTGTCAGTGTAGAGAGTGTGTCAGTGTAGAGAGAGTGTGTGTAGAGAGAGTGTGTCAGTGTAGAGAGAGTGTCAGTGTAGAGAGTGTGTCAGTGTAGAGAGTGTGTCAGTGTCGAGAGAGTGTGTCAGTGTAGAGAGTGTGTCAGTGTAGAGAGAGTGTCAGTGTAGAGAGAGTGTGTGTAGAGAGAGTGTGTCGGTGTAGAGAGTGTGTCGTGTAGAGAGAGTGTGTCAGTGTAGAGAGAGTGTCAGTGTAGAGAGAGTGTGTCAGTGTAGAGAGAGTGTCAGTGTAGAGAGTGTGTCGGTGTAGAGAGTGTGTCAGTGTAGAGAGAGTGTCAGTGTAGAGAGTGTGTCGTGTAGAGAGAGTGTGTGTAGAGAGAGTGTGTCAGTGTAGAGAGAGTGTCAGTGTAGAGAGTGTGTCAGTGTAGAGAGTGTGTCAGTGTAGAGAGAGTGTGTCAGTGTAGAGAGAGTGTGTCAGTGTAGAGAGAGTGTCAGTGTAGAGAGTGTGTCAGTGTAGAGAGAGTGTGTCAGTGTAGAGAGTGTGTCAGTGTAGAGAGTGTGTCAGTGTAGAGAGTGTGTCAGTGTAGAGAGAGTGTGTCAGTGTAGAGAGAGTGTGTCAGTGTAGAGAGAGTGTGTGTAGAGAGAGTGTGTCAGTGTAGAGAGTGTGTCAGTGTAGAGAGAGTGTGTCAGTGTAGAGAGAGTGTGTCAGTGTAGAGCGAGTGTCAGTGTAGAGAGAGTGTGTCAGTGTAGAGAGAGTGTCAGTGTAGAGAGTGTGTCAGTGTAGAGAGTGTCAGTGTAGAGAGAGTGTCAGTGTAGAGAGAGTGTCAGTGTAGAGAGTGTGTCGGTGTAGAGAGTATGTCAGTGTAGAGAGTGTGTCAGTGTAGAGAGAGTGTGTCAGTGTAGAGAGAGTGTGTCAGGTAAAGAGAGAGTGTGTCAGTGTAGAGAGAGTGTGTCAGTGTAGAGCGAGTGTCAGTGTAGAGAGAGTGTCAGTGTAGAGAGTGTGTCAGTGTAGAGAGTGTGTCAGTGTAGAGAGAGTGTGTCAGTGTAGAGAGAGTGTGTCAGTGTAGAGAGAGTGTGTCAGTGTAGAGAGTGTGTCAGTGTAGAGGGTGTGTCAGTGTAGAGAGAGTGTGTGTAGAGAGAGTCAGTGTTGAGAGTGTGTCAGTGTAGAGAGTGTGTCATGTAGAGAGTGTGTCAGTGTGAGAGAGTGTGTCAGTGTAGAGAGAGTGTGTGTAGAGAGAGTGTTGTAGAGAGAGTGTGTCAGTGTAGAGTTAGTGTGTCAGGGTAGAGAGTGTGTTAGTGTAGAGAGAGTGTGTGTAGAGAGAGTGTGTCAGTGTAGAGAGTGTGTCAGTGTAGAGAGTGTGTCAGTGTAGAGAGAGTGTCAGTGTAGAGGAGTGTGTCAGTGTAGAGAGTGTGTGTAGAGAGAGTGTGTCAGTGTAGAGAGTGTGTCAGTGTAGAGAGTGTGTCAGTGTAGAGAGAGTGTCAGTGTAGAGAGTGTGTCAGTGTAGAGAGAGTGTGTCAGTGTAGAGAGTGTGTCAGTGTAGAGAGAGTGTGTCAGTGTAGAGAGTGTGTCAGTGTAGAGTGTGTCAGTGTAGAGAGAGTGTCAGTGTAGAGAGAGTGTCAGTGTAGAGAGTGTGTCAGTGTAGAGAGAGTGTCAGTGTAGAGAGAGTGTGTCGGTAGAGAGAGTGTGTGTAGAGAGAGTGTGTCAGTGTAGAGAGAGTGTCAGTGTAGAGAGTGTGTCAGTGTAGAGAGTGTGTCAGTGTAGAGAGAGTGTGTCAGTGTAGAGAGAGTGTGTCAGTGTAGAGAGAGTGTCAGTGTAGAGAGTGTGTCAGTGTAGAGAGAGTGTCAGTGTAGAGAGTGTGTCAGTGTAGAGAGTGTGTCAGTGTAGAGAGTGTGTCAGTGTAGAGAGTGTGTCGGTGTAGAGAGTGTGTTGGTGTAGAGAGAGTGTGTCAGTGTAGAGAGAGTGTGTCAGTGTAGAGAGAGTGTGTGTAGAGAGAGTGTGTCGGTGTAGAGAGTGTGTCGGTGTAGAGAGAGTGTGTCAGTGTAGAGAGAGTGTCAGTGTAGAGAGAGTGTGTCAGTGTAGAGAGAGTGTCAGTGTAGAGAGTGTGTCGGTGTAGAGTGTGTCAGTGTAGAGAGAGTGTCAGTGTAGAGAGTGTGTCGGTGTAGAGAGAGTGTGTGTAGAGAGTGTGTCAGTGTAGAGAGAGTGTCAGTGTAGAGAGTGTGTCAGTGTAGAGAGTATGTCAGTGTAGAGAGAGTGTGTCAGTGTAGAGAGAGTGTGTCAGTGTAGAGAGAGTGTCAGTGTAGAGAGTGTGTCAGTGTAGAGAGTGTGTCAGTGTAGAGAGAGTGTGTCAGTGTAGAGAGAGTGTGTCAGTGTAGAGAGAGTGTCAGTGAAGAGAGTGTGTCAGTGTAGAGAGTGTGTCAGTGTAGAGAGAGTGTGTCAGTGTAGAGAGAGTGTCAGTGTAGAGAGAGTGTCAGTGAAGAGAGTGTGTCAGTGTAGAGAGAGTGAGTGTGTGTAGAGAGTGTGTCAGTGTAGAGAGAGTGTGTCAGTGTAGAGAGAGTGTGTCAGTGTAGAGAGTGTGTCAGTGTAGAGGGTGTGTCAGTGTAGAGAGAGTGTGTGTAGAGAGAGTCAGTGTTGAGAGTGTGTCAGTGTAGAGAGTGTGTCAGTGTAGAGAGTGTGTCAGTGTTGAGAGAGTGTGTCAGTGTAGAGAGAGTGTGTGTAGAGAGAGTGTGTAGAGAGAGTGTGTCAGTGTAGAGTTAGTGTGTCAGGGTAGAGAGTGTGTTAGTGTAGAGAGAGTGTGTGTAGAGAGAGTGTGTCAGTGTAGAGAGTGTGTCAGTGTAGAGAGTATGTCAGTGTCGAGAGAGTGTCAGTGTAGAGGATGTGTCGGTGTAGAGAGTGTGTGTAGAGAGAGTGTGTCAGTGTAGAGAGTGTGTCAGTGTAGAGAGTGTGTCAGTGTAGAGAGAGTGTCAGTGAAGAGAGTATGTCAGTGTAGAGAGAGTGTGTCAGTGTAGAGCCAGTGTCAGTGTAGAGAGAGTGTGTCAGTGTAGAGAGTGTGTCGGTGTAGAGTGTGTCAGTGTAGAGAGAGTGTCAGTGTAGAGAGAGTGTCAGTGTAGAGAGTGTGTCGGTGTAGAGAGAGTGTCAGTGTAGAGAGAGTGTGTCGGTGTAGAGAGAGTGTGTGTAGAGAGAGTGTGTCAGTGTAGAGAGAGTGTCAGTGTAGAGAGTGTGTCAGTGTAGAGAGTGTGTCAGTGTAGAGAGAGTGTGTCAGTGTAGAGAGAGTGTGTCAGTGTAGAGAGAGTGTCAGTGAAGAGAGTGTGTCAGTGTAGAGAGAGTGTGTCAGTGTAGAGAGTGTGTCAGTGTAGAGAGTGTGTCAGTGTAGAGAGTGTGTTGGTGTAGAGAGAGTGTGTCAGTGTATAGAGATTGTGTCAGTGTAGAGAGAGTGTGTGTAGAGAGAGTGTGTCGGTGTAGAGAGTGTGTCGGTGTAGAGAGAGTGTGTCAGTGTAGAGCCAGTGTCAGTGTAGAGAGAGTGTGTCAGTGTAGAGAGAGTGTCAGTGTAGAGAGTGTGTCGGTGTAGAGTGTGTCAGTGTAGAGAGAGTGTCAGTGTAGAGAGTGTGTCGGTGTAGAGAGAGTGTGTGTAGAGAGAGTGTGTCAGTGTAGAGAGAGTGTCAGTGTAGAGAGTGTGTCAGTGTAGAGAGTATGTCAGTGTAGAGAGAGTGTGTCAGTGTAGAGAGAGTGTGTCAGTGTAGAGAGAGTGTCAGTGTAGAGAGTGTGTCAGTGTAGAGAGAGTGTGTGTGTAGAGAGTGTGTCGGTGTAGAGAGAGTGTGTCAGTGTAGAGAGAGTGTGTCAGTGTAGAGAGAGTGTGTCAGTGTAGAGCGAGTGTCAGTGTAGAGAGAGTGTGTCAGTGTAGAGAGAGTGTCAGTGTAGAGAGTGTGTCGGTGTAGAGTGTGTCAGTGTAGAGAGAGTGTCAGTGTAGAGAGTGTGTCGGTGTAGAGAGAGTGTGTGTAGAGAGAGTGTGTCAGTGTAGAGAGAGTGTCAGTGTAGAGAGTGTGTCAGTGTAGAGAGTATGTCAGTGTAGAGAGAGTGTGTCAGTGTAGAGAGAGTGTGTCAGTGTAGAGAGAGTGTCAGTGAAGAGAGTGTGTCAGTGTAGAGAGAGTGAGTGTGTGTAGAGAGTGTGTCGGTGTAGAGAGAGTGTGTCAGTGTAGAGAGAGTGTGTCAGTGTAGAGAGAGTGTGTCAGTGTAGAGAGAGTGTCAGTGTAGAGAGTGTGTCGGTGTAGAGAGTGTGTCAGTGTAGAGAGTGTGTCAGTGCAGAGAGAGTGTGTCAGTGTAGAGAGAGTGTCAGTGTAGAGAGTGTGTCGGTGTAGAGAGTGTGTCAGTGTAGAGAGTGTGTCAGTGTAGAGAGAGTGTCAGTGAAGAGAGTGTGTCAGTGTAGAGAGAGTGTGTCAGTGTAGAGAGTGTGTCAGTGTAGAGAGTGTATCAGTGTAGAGAGTGTGTTGGTGTAGAGAGAGTGTGTCAGTGTATAGAGATTGTGTCAGTGTAGAGAGAGTGTGTGTAGAGAGAGTGTGTCAGTGTAGAGAGAGTGTGTCAGTGTAGAGCCAGTGTCAGTGTAGACAGAGTGTGTCAGTGTAGAGAGAGTGTCAGTGTAGAGAGTGTGTCGGTGTAGAGTGTGTCAGTGTAGAGAGAGTGTCAGTGTAGAGAGAGTGTCAGTGTAGAGAGTGTGTCGGTGTAGAGAGAGTGTCAGTGTAGAGAGAGTGTGTCAGTGTAGAGAGTGTGTCAGTGTAGAGAGTGTGTCAGTGTAGAGAGAGTGTCAGTGTAGAGAGAGTGTGTCAGTGTAGAGAGAGTGTCAGTGTAGAGAGAGTGTGTCAGTGTAGAGAGAGTGTCAGTGTAGAGAGAGTGTCAGTGTAGAGAGTGTGTCAGTGTAGAGAGTGTGTCAGTGTAGAGAGAGTGTGTCAGTGTAGAGAGTGTGTCAGTGTAGAGAGAGTGTGTCAGTGTAGAGAGTGTGTCAGTGTAGAGAGTGTGTCAGTGTAGAGAGAGTGTGTGTAGAGAGAGTCAGTGTAGAGAGTGTGTCAGTGTAGAGAGTGTGTCAGTGTAGAGAGTGTGTCAGTGTAGAGAGAGTGTGTCAGTGTAGAGAGAGTGTGTGTAGAGAGAGTGTGTAGAGAGAGTGTGTCAGTGTAGAGAGTGTGTCAGTGTAGAGAGTGTGTCAGTGTAGAGAGAGTGTGTGTAGAGAGAGTGTGTCAGTGTAGAGAGTGTGTCAGTGTAGAGAGTGTGTCAGTGTAGAGAGAGTGTCAGTGTAGAGAGAGTGTGTCAGTGTAGAGAGTGTGTGTAGAGAGAGTGTGTCAGTGTAGAGAGTGTGTCAGTGTAGAGAGTGTGTCAGTGTAGAGAGAGTGTCAGTGTAGAGAGTGTGTCAGTGTAGAGAGAGTGTGTCAGTGTAGAGAGAGTGTCAGTGTAGAGAGAGTGTGTCAGTGTAGAGAGTGTGTCGGTGTAGAGTGTGTCAGTGTAGAGAGAGTGTCAGTGTAGAGAGAGTGTCAGTGTAGAGAGTGTGTCGGTGTAGAGAGAGTGTCAGTGTAGAGAGAGTGTGTCGGTGTAGAGAGAGTGTGTGTAGAGAGAGTGTGTCAGTGTAGAGAGAGTGTCAGTGTAGAGAGTGTGTCAGTGTAGAGAGTGTGTCAGTGTAGAGAGAGTGTGTCAGTGTAGAGAGAGTGTGTCAGTGTAGAGAGAGTGTCAGTGTAGAGAGTGTGTCAGTGTAGAGAGAGTGTGTCAGTGTAGAGAGTGTGTCAGTGTAGAGAGTGTGTCAGTGTAGAGAGTGTGTCAGTGTAGAGAGAGTGTGTCAGTGTAGAGAGTGTGTCAGTGTAGAGAGAGTGTGTGTAGAGAGAGTGTGTCAGTGTAGAGAGTGTGTCGTGTAGAGAGAGTGTGTCAGTGTAGAGAGTGTCAGTGTAGAGAGAGTGTGTCAGTGTAGAGAGAGTGTCAGTGTAGAGAGTGTGTCAGTGTAGAGTGTGTCAGTGTAGAGAGAGTGTCAGTGTAGAGAGTGTGTCGGTGTAGAGTGTGTCAGTGTAGAGAGAGTGTCAGTGTAGAGAGAGTGTCAGTGTAGAGAGTGTGTCAGTGTAGAGAGTATGTCAGTGTAGAGAGAGTGTGTCAGTGTAGAGAGAGTGTGTCAGTGTAGAGAGAGTGTCAGTGTAGAGAGTGTGTCAGTGTAGAGAGAGTGTGTGTGTAGAGAGTGTGTCGTGTAGAGAGAGTGTGTCAGTGTAGAGAGAGTGTGTCAGTGTAGAGAGAGTGTGTCAGTGTAGAGCCAGTGTCAGTGTAGAGAGAGTGTGTCAGTGTAGAGAGAGTGTCAGTGTAGAGAGTGTGTCAGTGTAGAGTGTGTCAGTGTAGAGAGAGTGTCAGTGTAGAGAGTGTGTCAGTGTAGAGAGAGTGTGTGTAGAGAGAGTGTGTCAGTGTAGAGAGAGTGTCAGTGTAGAGAGTGTGTCAGTGTAGAGAGTGTGTCAGTGTAGAGAGAGTGTGTCAGTGTAGAGAGAGTGTGTCAGTGTAGAGAGAGTGAGTGTGTGTAGAGAGTGTGTCGGTGTAGAGAGAGTGTGTCAGTGTAGAGAGAGTGTGTCAGTGTAGAGAGAGTGTGTCAGTGTAGAGAGAGTGTCAGTGTAGAGAGTGTGTCAGTGTAGAGAGTGTGTCAGTGTAGAGAGTGTGTCAGTGTAGAGAGAGTGTGTCAGTGTAGAGAGAGTGTCAGTGTAGAGAGTGTGTCGGTGTAGAGAGTGTGTCAGTGTAGAGAGTGTGTCAGTGTAGAGAGAGTGTGTCAGTGTAGAGAGAGTGTCAGTGTAGAGAGTGTGTCAGTGTAGAGAGAGTGTGTCAGTGTAGAGAGTGTGTCAGTGTAGAGAGTGTGTCAGTGTAGAGAGTGTGTCAGTGTAGAGAGAGTGTGTCAGTGTAGAGAGTGTGTCAGTGTAGAGAGAGTGTCAGTGTAGAGAGAGTGTCAGTGTAGAGAGAGTGTCGGTGTAGAGAGAGTGTGTGTAGAGAGAGTGTGTCAGTGTAGAGAGTGTGTCGGTGTAGAGAGAGTGTGTCAGTGTATAGAGATTGTGTCAGTGTAGAGAGAGTGTGTGTAGAGAGAGTGTGTCGGTGTAGAGAGTGTGTCGGTGTAGAGAGAGTGTGTCAGTGTAGAGCCAGTGTCAGTGTAGAGAGAGTGTGTCAGTGTAGAGAGAGTGTCAGTGTAGAGAGTGTGTCGGTGTAGAGTGTGTCAGTGTAGAGAGAGTGTCAGTGTAGAGAGTGTGTCGGTGTAGAGAGAGTGTGTGTAGAGAGAGTGTGTCAGTGTAGAGAGAGTGTCAGTGTAGAGAGTGTGTCAGTGTAGAGAGTGTGTCAGTGTAGAGAGAGTGTGTCAGTGTAGAGAGAGTGTGTCAGTGTAGAGAGAGTGTCAGTGAAGAGAGTGTGTCAGTGTAGAGAGAGTGAGTGTGTGTAGAGAGTGTGTCGGTGTAGAGAGAGTGTGTCAGTGTAGAGAGAGTGTCAGTGTAGAGAGAGTGTGTCAGTGTAGAGAGAGTGTCAGTGTAGAGAGAGTGTGTCAGTGTAGAGAGAGTGTCAGTGTAGAGAGTGTGTCGGTGTAGAGTGTGTCAGTGTAGAGAGAGTGTCAGTGTAGAGAGTGTGTCGTGTAGAGAGAGTGTGTGTAGAGAGAGTGTGTCAGTGTAGAGAGAGTGTCAGTGTAGAGAGTGTGTCAGTGTAGAGAGTGTGTCAGTGTAGAGAGAGTGTGTCAGTGTAGAGAGAGTGTGTCAGTGTAGAGAGAGTGTCAGTGTAGAGAGTGTGTCAGTGTAGAGAGAGTGTGTGTGTAGAGAGTGTGTCGTGTAGAGAGAGTGTGTCAGTGTAGAGAGAGTGTGTCAGTGTAGAGAGAGTGTGTCAGTGTAGAGAGAGTGTCAGTGTAGAGAGTGTGTCGGTGTAGAGAGTGTGTCAGTGTAGAGAGTGTGTCAGTGTAGAGAGAGTGTGTCAGTGTAGAGAGAGTGTCAGTGTAGAGAGTGTGTCAGTGTAGAGAGTGTGTCAGTGTAGAGAGTGTGTCAGTGTAGAGAGAGTGTGTCAGTGTAGAGAGAGTGTCAGTGTAGAGAGTGTGTCAGTGTAGAGAGAGTGTGTCAGTGTAGAGAGTGTGTCAGTGTAGAGAGTGTGTCAGTGTAGAGAGTGTGTTGTGTAGAGAGAGTGTGTCAGTGTAGAGAGAGTGTGTCAGTGTAGAGCGAGTGTCAGTGTAGAGAGAGTGTCAGTGTAGAGAGAGTGTCAGTGTAGAGAGTGTGTCGGTGTAGAGAGAGTGTCAGTGTAGAGAGAGTGTGTCAGTGTAGAGAGAGTGTGTCAGTGTAGAGCGAGTGTCAGTGTAGAGAGAGTGTCAGTGTAGAGAGTGTGTCGTGTAGAGAGTGTGTCAGTGTAGAGAGTGTGTCAGTGTAGAGAGAGTGTGTCAGTGTAGAGAGAGTGTGTCAGTGTAGAGAGTGTGTCAGTGTAGAGGGTGTGTCAGTGTAGAGAGAGTGTGTGTAGAGAGAGTCAGTGTTGAGAGTGTGTCAGTGTAGAGAGTGTGTCATTGTAGAGAGTGTGTCAGTGTTGAGAGAGTGTGTCAGTGTAGAGAGAGTGTGTGTAGAGAGAGTGTGTCAGTGTAGAGAGAGTGTGTCAGTGTAGAGAGAGTGTGTCAGTGTAGAGAGAGTGTCAGTGTAGAGAGAGTGTCAGTGTAGAGAGTGTGTCAGTGTAGAGAGTGTGTCAGTGTAGAGAGTGTGTCAGTGTAGAGAGAGTGTGTCAGTGTAGAGAGAGTGTGTCAGTGTAGAGAGTGTGTCAGTGTAGAGGGTGTGTCAGTGTAGAGAGAGTGTGTGTAGAGAGTGTGTCAGTGTAGAGAGTGTGTCATTGTAGAGAGTGTGTCAGTGTTGAGAGAGTGTGTCAGTGTAGAGAGTGTGTTAGTGTAGAGAGAGTGTGTGTAGAGAGAGTTTGTCAGTGTAGAGAGTATGTCAGTGTCGAGAGAGTGTCAGTGTAGAGAGTGTGTCGGTGTAGAGAGTGTGTGTAGAGAGAGTGTGTCAGTGTAGAGAGAGTGTCAGTGTAGAGAGTGTGTCAGTGTAGAGAGTGTGTCAGTGTAGAGAGAGTGTGTCAGTGTAGAGAGAGTGTGTCAGTGTAGAGAGAGTGTCAGTGTAGAGAGTGTGTCGGTGTAGAGAGTGTGTCAGTGTAGAGAGTGTGTCAGTGTAGAGAGAGTGTGTCAGTGTAGAGAGAGTGTCAGTGTAGAGAGTGTGTCGGTGTAGAGAGAGTGTGTGTAGAGAGAGTGTGTCAGTGTAGAGAGAGTGTCAGTGTAGAGAGTGTGTCAGTGTAGAGAGTGTGTCAGTGTAGAGAGAGTGTGTCAGTGTAGAGAGAGTGTGTCAGTGTAGAGAGAGTGTCAGTGAAGAGAGTGTGTCAGTGTAGAGAGAGTGTGTGTGTGTAGAGAGTGTGTCAGTGTAGAGAGAGTGTGTCAGTGTAGAGAGAGTGTGTCAGTGTAGAGAGTGTGTCAGTGTAGAGAGAGTGTCAGTGTAGAGAGTGTGTCAGTGTAGAGAGAGTGTGTCAGTGTAGAGAGAGTGTGTCAGTGTAGAGAGAGTGTGTCAGTGTAGAGCCAGTGTCAGTGTAGAGAGAGTGTGTCAGTGTAGAGAGAGTGTCAGTGTAGAGAGTGTGTCAGTGTAGAGTGTGTCAGTGTAGAGAGAGTGTCAGTGTAGAGAGTGTGTCGGTGTAGAGAGAGTGTGTGTAGAGAGAGTGTGTCAGTGTAGAGAGAGTGTCAGTGTAGAGAGTGTGTCAGTGTAGAGAGTGTGTCAGTGTAGAGAGAGTGTGTCAGTGTAGAGAGAGTGTGTCAGTGTAGAGAGAGTGTCAGTGTAGAGAGTGTGTCAGTGTAGAGAGAGTGTGTGTGTAGAGAGTGTGTCAGTGTAGAGAGAGTGTGTCAGTGTAGAGAGAGTGTGTCAGTGTAGAGAGAGTGTGTCAGTGTAGAGAGAGTGTCAGTGTAGAGAGTGTGTCAGTGTAGAGAGTGTGTCAGTGTAGAGAGTGTGTCAGTGTAGAGAGAGTGTGTCAGTGTAGAGAGAGTGTCAGTGTAGAGAGTGTGTCAGTGTAGAGAGTGTGTCAGTGTAGAGAGTGTGTCAGTGTAGAGAGAGTGTCAGTGTAGAGAGTGTGTCAGTGTAGAGAGAGTGTGTCAGTGTAGAGAGTGTGTCAGTGTAGAGAGTGTGTCAGTGTAGAGAGTGTGTCAGTGTAGAGAGAGTGTGTCAGTGTAGAGAGAGTGTGTCAGTGTAGAGAGAGTGTGTGTAGAGAGAGTGTGTCAGTGTAGAGAGTGTGTCGGTGTAGAGAGAGTGTGTCAGTGTAGAGAGAGTGTGTCAGTGTAGAGAGAGTGTCAGTGTAGAGAGAGTGTGTCAGTGTAGAGAGAGTGTCAGTGTAGAGAGTGTGTCGGTGTAGAGTGTGTCAGTGTAGAGAGAGTGTCAGTGTAGAGAGAGTGTCAGTGTAGAGAGTGTGTCAGTGTAGAGAGAGTGTCAGTGTAGAGAGAGTGTGTCAGTGTAGAGAGTGTGTCAGTGTAGAGAGTGTGTCAGTGTAGAGAGAGTGTGTCAGTGTAGAGAGAGTGTGTCAGTGTAGAGAGAGTGTGTCAGTGTAGAGAGAGTGTGTCAGTGTAGAGAGAGTGTCAGTGTAGAGAGAGTGTCAGTGTAGAGAGTGTGTCGGTGTGGAGAGTGTGTCAGTGTAGAGAGAGTGTGTCAGTGTAGAGAGAGTGTGTCAGTGTAGAGAGAGTGTGTCAGTGTAGAGAGTGTGTCAGTGTAGAGGGTGTGTCAGTGTAGAGAGAGTGTGTGTAGAGAGAGTCAGTGTAGAGAGTGTGTCAGTGTAGAGAGTGTGTCATTGTAGAGAGTGTGTCAGTGTTGAGAGAGTGTGTCAGTGTAGAGAGAGTGTGTGTAGAGAGAGTGTGTAGAGAGAGTGTGTCAGTGTAGAGTTAGTGTGTCAGGGTAGAGAGTGTGTTAGTGTAGAGAGAGTGTGTGTAGAGAGAGTGTGTCAGTGTAGAGAGTGTGTCAGTGTAGAGAGTGTGTCAGTGTAGAGAGAGTGTCAGTGTAGAGATGTGTCGTGTAGAGAGTGTGTGTAGAGAGAGTGTGTCAGTGTAGAGAGTGTGTCAGTGTAGAGAGTGTGTCAGTGTAGAGAGAGTGTCAGTGTAGAGAGTGTGTCAGTGTAGAGAGAGTGTGTCAGTGTAGAGCCAGTGTCAGTGTAGAGAGAGTGTGTCAGTGTAGAGAGTGTGTCGGTGTAGAGTGTGTCAGTGTAGAGAGAGTGTCAGTGTAGAGAGAGTGTCAGTGTAGAGAGTGTGTCAGTGTAGAGAGAGTGTCAGTGTAGAGAGAGTGTGTCAGTGTAGAGAGAGTGTGTGTAGAGAGAGTGTGTCAGTGTAGAGAGAGTGTCAGTGTAGAGAGTGTGTCAGTGTAGAGAGTGTGTCAGTGTAGAGAGAGTGTGTCAGTGTAGAGAGAGTGTGTCAGTGTAGAGAGAGTGTCAGTGTAGAGAGTGTGTCAGTGTAGAGAGAGTGTGTCAGTGTAGAGAGTGTGTCAGTGTAGAGAGTGTGTCAGTGTAGAGAGTGTGTTGGTGTAGAGAGAGTGTGTCAGTGTAGAGAGAGTGTGTCAGTGTAGAGAGAGTGTGTGTAGAGAGAGTGTGTCAGTGTAGAGAGTGTGTCAGTGTAGAGAGAGTGTGTCAGTGTAGAGAGAGTGTCAGTGTAGAGAGAGTGTGTCAGTGTAGAGAGAGTGTCAGTGTAGAGAGTGTGTCGGTGTAGAGTGTGTCAGTGTAGAGAGAGTGTCAGTGTAGAGAGTGTGTCGGTGTAGAGTGTGTCAGTGTAGAGAGAGTGTCAGTGTAGAGAGAGTGTCAGTGTAGAGAGTGTGTCAGTGTAGAGAGTATGTCAGTGTAGAGAGAGTGTGTCAGTGTAGAGAGAGTGTGTCAGTGTAGAGAGAGTGTCAGTGAAGAGAGTGTGTCAGTGTAGAGAGAGTGAGTGTGTGTAGAGAGTGTGTCGGTGTAGAGAGAGTGTGTCAGTGTAGAGAGAGTGTGTCAGTGTAGAGAGAGTGTGTCAGTGTAGAGAGTGTGTCAGTGTAGAGAGAGTGTGTCAGTGTAGAGAGAGTGTCAGTGTAGAGAGTGTGTCAGTGTAGAGAGTGTGTCAGTGTAGAGAGAGTGTCAGTGTAGAGAGTGTGTCAGTGTAGAGAGAGTGTGTGTAGAGAGAGTGTGTCAGTGTAGAGAGAGTGTCAGTGTAGAGAGTGTGTCAGTGTAGAGAGTGTGTCAGTGTAGAGAGAGTGTGTCAGTGTAGAGAGAGTGTGTCAGTGTAGAGAGAGTGAGTGTGTGAGAGTGTGTCAGTGTAGAGAGTGTGTCAGTGTAGAGAGAGTGTGTCAGTGTAGAGAGAGTGTGTCAGTGTAGAGAGAGTGTCAGTGTAGAGAGTGTGTCAGTGTAGAGAGTGTGTCAGTGTAGAGAGTGTGTCAGTGTAGAGAGAGTGTGTCAGTGTAGAGAGAGTGTCAGTGTAGAGAGTGTGTCGGTGTAGAGAGTGTGTCAGTGTAGAGAGTGTGTCAGTGTAGAGAGAGTGTGTCAGTGTAGAGAGAGTGTCAGTGAAGAGAGTGTGTCAGTGTAGAGAGAGTGTGTCAGTGTAGAGAGTGTGTCAGTGTAGAGAGTGTGTCAGTGTAGAGAGTGTGTCAGTGTAGAGAGAGTGTGTCAGTGTAGAGAGTGTGTCAGTGTAGAGCCAGTGTCAGTGTAGAGAGAGTGTCAGTGTAGAGAGAGTGTCGGTGTAGAGAGAGTGTGTGTAGAGAGAGTGTCAGTGTAGAGAGTGTGTCAGTGTAGAGAGAGTGTGTCAGTGTAGAGAGAGTGTGTCAGTGTAGAGAGAGTGTGTGTAGAGAGAGTGTGTCGGTGTAGAGAGTGTGTCGGTGTAGAGAGAGTGTGTCAGTGTAGAGAGTGTCAGTGTAGAGAGAGTGTGTCAGTGTAGAGAGAGTGTCAGTGTAGAGAGTGTGTCGGTGTAGAGTGTGTCAGTGTAGAGAGAGTGTCAGTGTAGAGAGTGTGTCGGTGTAGAGAGAGTGTGTGTAGAGAGAGTGTGTCAGTGTAGAGAGAGTGTCAGTGTAGAGAGTGTGTCAGTGTAGAGAGTGTGTCAGTGTAGAGAGTGTGTCAGTGTAGAGAGAGTGTGTCAGTGTAGAGAGAGTGTCAGTGTAGAGAGTGTGTCAGTGTAGAGAGAGTGTGTGTGTGTAGAGAGTGTGTCAGTGTAGAGAGAGTGTGTCAGTGTAGAGAGAGTGTGTCAGTGTAGAGAGAGTGTGTCAGTGTAGAGAGAGTGTCAGTGTAGAGAGAGTGTGTCAGTGTAGAGAGAGTGTCAGTGTAGAGAGTGTGTCGGTGTAGAGTGTGTCAGTGTAGAGAGAGTGTCAGTGTAGAGAGTGTGTCGGTGTAGAGAGAGTGTGTGTAGAGAGAGTGTGTCAGTGTAGAGAGAGTGTCAGTGTAGAGAGTGTGTCAGTGTAGAGAGTGTGTCAGTGTAGAGAGAGTGTGTCAGTGTAGAGAGAGTGTGTCAGTGTAGAGAGAGTGTCAGTGTAGAGAGTGTGTCAGTGTAGAGAGAGTGTGTGTGTGTAGAGAGTGTGTCAGTGTAGAGAGAGTGTGTCAGTGTAGAGAGAGTGTGTCAGTGTAGAGAGAGTGTGTCAGTGTAGAGAGAGTGTCAGTGTAGAGAGTGTGTCGGTGTAGAGAGTGTGTCAGTGTAGAGAGTGTGTCAGTGTAGAGAGAGTGTGTCAGTGTAGAGAGAGTGTCAGTGTAGAGAGTGTGTCGGTGTAGAGAGTGTGTCAGTGTAGAGAGTGTGTCAGTGTAGAGAGTGTGTCAGTGTAGAGAGAGTGTCAGTGTAGAGAGTGTGTCAGTGTAGAGAGAGTGTGTCAGTGTAGAGAGTGTGTCAGTGTAGAGAGTGTGTCAGTGTAGAGAGTGTGTCAGTGTAGAGAGAGTGTGTCAGTGTAGAGAGAGTGTGTCAGTGTAGAGAGAGTGTCAGTGTAGAGAGAGTGTCAGTGTAGAGAGAGTGTCAGTGTAGAGAGTGTGTCGGTGTAGTGTAGAGAGAGTGTCAGTGTAGAGAGAGTGTGTCAGTGTAGAGAGAGTGTGTCAGTGTAGAGAGAGTGTCAGTGTAGAGAGAGTGTCAGTGTAGAGAGTGTGTCAGTGTAGAGAGTGTGTCAGTGTAGAGAGTGTGTCAGTGTAGAGAGAGTGTGTCAGTGTAGAGAGTGTGTCAGTGTAGAGAGTGTGTCAGTGTAGAGAGTGTGTCAGTGTAGAGAGAGTGTGTGTAGAGAGAGTCAGTGTAGAGAGTGTGTCAGTGTAGAGAGTGTGTCAGTGTAGAGAGTGTGTCAGTGTAGAGAGAGTGTGTCAGTGTAGAGAGAGTGTGTGTAGAGAGAGTGTGTCAGTGTAGAGAGAGTGTGTCAGTGTAGAGAGAGTGTGTCAGTGTAGAGCGAGTGTCAGTGTAGAGAGAGTGTCAGTGTAGAGAGTGTGTCGGTGTAGAGAGAGTGTCAGTGTAGAGAGTGTGTCAGGAAAGAGAGAGTGTGTCAGTGTAGAGAGAGTGTGTCAGTGTAGAGAGTGTGTCAGTGTAGAGGGTGTGTCAGTGTAGAGAGAGTGTGTGTAGAGAGTGTGTCAGTGTAGAGAGTGTGTCAGTGTAGAGAGTGTGTCAGTGTAGAGAGTGTGTCAGTGTAGAGAGTGTGTTAGTGTAGAGAGAGTGTGTGTAGAGAGAGTTTGTCAGTGTAGAGAGTATGTCAGTGTCGAGAGAGTGTCAGTGTAGAGAGTGTGTCGGTGTAGAGAGTGTGTGTAGAGAGAGTGTGTCAGTGTAGAGAGAGTGTCAGTGTAGAGAGTGTGTCAGTGTAGAGAGTGTGTCAGTGTAGAGAGAGTGTGTCAGTGTAGAGAGAGTGTGTCAGTGTAGAGAGAGTGTCAGTGTAGAGAGTGTGTCAGTGTAGAGAGTGTGTCAGTGTAGAGAGTGTGTCAGTGTAGAGAGAGTGTGTCAGTGTAGAGAGAGTGTCAGTGTAGAGAGTGTGTCAGTGTAGAGAGAGTGTGTGTAGAGAGAGTGTGTCAGTGTAGAGAGAGTGTCAGTGTAGAGAGTGTGTCAGTGTAGAGAGTGTGTCAGTGTAGAGAGAGTGTGTCAGTGTAGAGAGAGTGTGTCAGTGTAGAGAGAGTGTCAGTGTAGAGAGTGTGTCAGTGTAGAGAGAGTGTGTGTGTGTAGAGAGTGTGTCAGTGTAGAGAGAGTGTGTCAGTGTAGAGAGAGTGTGTCAGTGTAGAGAGAGTGTGTCAGTGTAGAGAGAGTGTCAGTGTAGAGAGTGTGTCAGTGTAGAGAGTGTGTCAGTGTAGAGAGTGTGTCAGTGTAGAGAGAGTGTGTCAGTGTAGAGAGAGTGTCAGTGTAGAGAGTGTGTCAGTGTAGAGAGAGTGTGTCAGTGTAGAGAGAGTGTCAGTGTAGAGAGTGTGTCAGTGTAGAGAGAGTGTGTCAGTGTAGAGAGTGTGTCAGTGTAGAGAGTGTGTCAGTGTAGAGAGTGTGTCAGTGTAGAGAGAGTGTGTCAGTGTAGAGAGTGTGTCAGTGTAGAGAGAGTGTGTGTAGAGAGAGTCAGTGTTGAGAGTGTGTCAGTGTAGAGAGTGTGTCAGTGTAGAGAGTGTGTCAGTGTTGAGAGAGTGTGTCAGTGTAGAGAGAGTGTGTGTAGAGAGAGTGTGTAGAGAGAGTGTGTCAGTGTAGAGTTAGTGTGTCAGGGTAGAGAGTGTGTTAGTGTAGAGAGAGTGTGTGTAGAGAGAGTGTGTCAGTGTAGAGAGTGTGTCAGTGTAGAGAGTGTGTCAGTGTAGAGAGAGTGTCAGTGTAGAGAGTGTGTCAGTGTAGAGAGTGTGTGTGAGAGAGTGTGTCAGTGTAGAGAGTGTGTCAGTGTAGAGAGTGTGTCAGTGTAGAGAGAGTGTCAGTGTAGAGAGTGTGTCAGTGTAGAGAGAGTGTGTCAGTAGAGAGAGTGTCAGTGTAGAGAGAGTGTGTCAGTGTAGAGAGTGTGTCAGTGTAGAGTGTGTCAGTGTAGAGAGAGTGTCAGTGTAGAGAGAGTGTCAGTGTAGAGAGTGTGTCAGTGTAGAGAGAGTGTCAGTGTAGAGAGAGTGTGTCGTGTAGAGAGAGTGTGTGTAGAGAGAGTGTGTCAGTGTAGAGAGAGTGTCAGTGTAGAGAGTGTGTCAGTGTAGAGAGTGTGTCAGTGTAGAGAGAGTGTGTCAGTGTAGAGAGAGTGTGTCAGTGTAGAGAGAGTGTCAGTGTAGAGAGTGTGTCAGTGTAGAGAGAGTGTGTCAGTGTAGAGAGTGTGTCAGTGTAGAGAGTGTGTCAGTGTAGAGAGTGTGTCAGTGTAGAGAGAGTGTGTCAGTGTAGAGAGTGTGTTAGTGTAGAGAGAGTGTGTGTAGAGAGAGTGTGTCAGTGTAGAGAGTGTGTCAGTGTAGAGAGAGTGTGTCAGTGTAGAGAGAGTGTCAGTGTAGAGAGAGTGTGTCAGTGTAGAGAGAGTGTCAGTGTAGAGAGTGTGTCGGTGTAGAGTGTGTCAGTGTAGAGAGAGTGTCAGTGTAGAGAGTGTGTCGGTGTAGAGTGTGTCAGTGTAGAGAGAGTGTCAGTGTAGAGAGAGTGTCAGTGTAGAGAGTGTGTCAGTGTAGAGAGTGTGTCAGTGTAGAGAGAGTGTGTCAGTGTAGAGAGAGTGTGTCAGTGTAGAGAGAGTGTCAGTGAAGAGAGTGTGTCAGTGTAGAGAGAGTGTGTGTGTGTAGAGAGTGTGTCAGTGTAGAGAGAGTGTGTCAGTGTAGAGAGAGTGTGTCAGTGTAGAGAGAGTGTGTCAGTGTAGAGAGAGTGTCAGTGTAGAGAGAGTGTGTCAGTGTAGAGAGAGTGTCAGTGTAGAGAGTGTGTCGGTGTAGAGTGTGTCAGTGTAGAGAGAGTGTCAGTGTAGAGAGTGTGTCGGTGTAGAGAGAGTGTGTGTAGAGAGAGTGTGTCAGTGTAGAGAGAGTGTCAGTGTAGAGAGTGTGTCAGTGTAGAGAGTATGTCAGTGTAGAGAGAGTGTGTCAGTGTAGAGAGAGTGTGTCAGTGTAGAGAGAGTGAGTGTGTGTAGAGAGTGTGTCGGTGTAGAGAGAGTGTGTCAGTGTAGAGAGAGTGTGTCAGTGTAGAGAGAGTGTGTCAGTGTAGAGAGAGTGTCAGTGTAGAGAGTGTGTCGGTGTAGAGAGTGTGTCAGTGTAGAGAGTGTGTCAGTGTAGAGAGAGTGTGTCAGTGTAGAGAGAGTGTCAGTGTAGAGAGTGTGTCAGTGTAGAGAGTGTGTCAGTGTAGAGAGTGTGTCAGTGTAGAGAGAGTGTGTCAGTGTAGAGAGAGTGTCAGTGTAGAGAGTGTGTCGGTGTAGAGAGAGTGTGTCAGTGTAGAGAGTGTGTCAGTGTAGAGAGTGTGTCGGTGTAGAGAGTGTGTTGGTGTAGAGAGAGTGTGTCAGTGTAGAGAGTGTGTCAGTGTAGAGCCAGTGTCAGTGTAGAGAGAGTGTCAGTGTAGAGAGAGTGTCGGTGTAGAGAGAGTGTGTGTAGAGAGAGTGTGTCAGTGTAGAGAGTGTGTCGGTGTAGAGAGAGTGTGTCAGTGTATAGAGAGTGTGTCAGTGTAGAGAGAGTGTGTGTAGAGAGAGTGTGTCGGTGTAGAGAGTGTGTCAGTGTAGAGAGAGTGTGTCAGTGTAGAGAGTGTCAGTGTAGAGAGAGTGTGTCAGTGTAGAGAGAGTGTCAGTGTAGAGAGTGTGTCGTGTAGAGTGTGTCAGTGTAGAGAGAGTGTCAGTGTAGAGAGTGTGTCAGTGTAGAGAGAGTGTGTGTAGAGAGAGTGTGTCAGTGTAGAGAGAGTGTCAGTGTAGAGAGTGTGTCAGTGTAGAGAGTATGTCAGTGTAGAGAGAGTGTGTCAGTGTAGAGAGAGTGTGTCAGTGTAGAGAGAGTGTCAGTGTAGAGAGTGTGTCAGTGTAGAGAGAGTGTGTGTGTGTAGAGAGTGTGTCAGTGTAGAGAGAGTGTGTCAGTGTAGAGAGAGTGTGTCAGTGTAGAGAGAGTGTGTCAGTGTAGAGCCAGTGTCAGTGTAGAGAGAGTGTGTCAGTGTAGAGAGAGTGTCAGTGTAGAGAGTGTGTCGTGTAGAGTGTGTCAGTGTAGAGAGAGTGTCAGTGTAGAGAGTGTGTCGGTGTAGAGAGAGTGTGTGTAGAGAGTGTGTGTCAGTGTAGAGCCAGTGTCAGTGTAGAGAGTGTGTCGGTGTAGAGAGAGTGTCAGTGTAGAGAGTGTGTCGGTGTAGAGAGTGTGTAGTGTAGAGAGTGTGTCAGTGTAGAGAGAGTGTGTCAGTGTAGAGAGAGTGTGTCAGTGTAGAGAGTGTGTCAGTGTAGAGAGTGTGTCAGTGTAGAGAGTGTGTCAGTGTAGAGAGTGTGTCAGTGTAGAGAGAGTGTGTCAGTGTAGAGAGTGTGTCGGTGTAGAGAGTGTGTCAGTGTAGAGAGAGTGTGTCAGTGTAGAGAGTGTGTGTCAGTGTAGAGAGAGTGTCAGTGTAGAGAGTGTGTCGGTGTAGAGAGAGTGTCAGTGTAGAGAGCGTGTGTCATTGTAGAGAGAGTGTCAGTGTAGAGTGTGTGTCAGTGTAGAGAGTATGTCAGTGTAGAGAGTGTGTCAGTGTAGAGAGTGTGTCAGTGTAGAGAGAGTGTGTCAGTGTAGAGAGAGTGTCAGTGAAGAGAGTGTGTCAGTGTAGAGAGAGTGTGTCAGTGTAGAGAGAGTGTCAGTGTAGAGAGAGTGTGTCAGTGTAGAGAGAGTGTCAGTGTAGAGAGAGTGTGTCGGTGTAGAGAGTGTGTCAGTGTAGAGAGTGTGTCAGTGTAGAGAGAGTGTGTCAGTGTAGAGAGAGTGTGTCAGTGTAGAGAGTGTGTCAGTGTAGAGGGTGTGTCAGTGTAGAGAGAGTGTGTGTAGAGAGAGTCAGTGTGAGAGTGTGTCAGTGTAGAGAGTGTGTCAGTGTAGAGAGTGTGTCAGTGTAGAGAGTGTGTCAGTGTAGAGAGAGTGTGTGTAGAGAGAGTGTGTCAGTGTAGAGTTAGTGTTTCAGGGTAGAGAGTGTGTTAGTGTAGAGAGAGTGTGTGTAGAGAGAGTGTGTCAGTGTAGAGAGAGTGTCAGTGTCGAGAGAGTGTGTCAGTGTAGAGAGTGTGTCAGTGTAGAGGGTGTGTCAGTGTAGAGAGAGTGTGTGTAGAGAGAGTCAGTGTTGAGAGTGTGTCAGTGTAGAGAGTGTGTCAGTGTAGAGAGAGTGTGTGTAGAGAGAGTGTGTCAGTGTAGAGAAAGTGTGTCAGTGTAGAGAGAGTGTGTGTAGAGAGAGTGTGTCAGTGTAGAGAGCGTGTCGGTGTAGAGAGTGTGTCAGTGTAGAGAGTGTGTCAGTGTAGAGAGAGTGTGTCAGTGTAGAGAGAGTGTGTCAGTGTAGAGAGAGTGTGTCAGTGTAGAGAGTGAGTCAGTGTAGAGAGTGTGTCGGTGTAGAGAGTGTGTTGTGTAGAGAGAGTGTGTCAGTGTAGAGAGAGTGTGTCAGTGTAGAGAGAGTGTGTGTAGAGAGAGTGTGTGTAGAGAGAGTCTGTCAGTGTAGAGAGAGTGTGTCAGTGTAGAGAGTGTGTCAGTGTAGAGAGTGTGTCAGTGTAGAGAGTGTGTCAGTGTAGAGAGTGTGTTAGTGCAGAGAGAGTGTGTCAGTGTAGAGAGAGTGTGTCAGTGTAGAGAGAGTGTGTCGGTGTAGAGAGTGTGTCAGTGTAGAGAGAGTGTGTCGGTGTAGAGAGTGTGTCAGTGTAGAGAGAGTGTGTCAGTGTAGAGAGAGTGTCAGTGTAGAGAGTGTGTCAGTGTAGAGAGAGTGTGTCAGTGTAGAGAGTGTCAGTGTAGAGAGAGTGTGTCAGTGTAGAGAGAGTGTCAGTGTAGAGAGTGTGTCGGTGTAGAGTGTGTCAGTGTAGAGAGAGTGTCAGTGTAGAGAGAGTGTCAGTGTAGAGAGTGTGTCGGTGTAGAGAGAGTGTCAGTGTAGAGAGAGTGTGTCGGTGTAGAGAGAGTGTGTCAGTGTAGAGAGTGAGTCAGTGTAGAGAGTATGTCAGTGTCGAGAGAGTGTCAGTGTAGAGGGTGTGTCGGTGTAGAGAGTGTGTGTAGAGAGAGTGTGTCAGTGTAGAGAGTGTGTCAGTGTAGAGAGTGTGTCAGTGTAGAGAGAGTGTCAGTGTAGAGAGTGTGTCGGTGTAGAGTGTGTCAGTGTAGAGAGAGTGTGTCAGTGTAGAGAGAGTGTCAGTGTAGAGAGTGTGTCAGTGTAGAGAGAGTGTCAGTGTAGAGAGAGTGTGTCAGTGTAGAGAGAGTGTGTCAGTGTAGAGAGTGTGTCAGTGTAGAGAGTGTGTCAGTGTAGAGAGTGTGTCAGTGTAGAGAGAGTGTGTCAGTGTAGAGAGAGTGTGTCAGTGTAGAGAGAGTGTGTGTAGAGAGAGTGTGTGTAGAGAGAGTCTGTCAGTGTAGAGAGAGTGTGTCAGTGTAGAGAGTGTGTCGGTGTAGAGAGTGTGTCAGTGTAGAGAGTGTGTCGGTGTAGAGAGTGTGTCAGTGTAGAGAGAGTGTGTCAGTGTAGAGAGAGTGTGTCAGTGTAGAGAGAGTGTGTCGGTGTAGAGAGTGTGTCAGTGTAGAGAGAGTGTGTCGGTGTAGAGAGTGTGTCAGTGTAGAGAGAGTGTGTCAGTGTAGAGAGAGTGTCAGTGTAGAGAGTGTGTCAGTGTAGAGAGAGTGTGTCAGTGTAGAGAGTGTCAGTGTAGAGAGAGTGTGTCAGTGTAGAGAGAGTGTCAGTGTAGAGAGTGTGTCGGTGTAGAGTGTGTCAGTGTAGAGAGAGTGTCAGTGTAGAGAGAGTGTCAGTGTAGAGAGTGTGTGTCAGTGTAGAGCGAGTGTCAGTGTAGAGAGTGTGTCGGTGTAGAGAGAGTGTCAGTGTAGAGAGTGTGTCAGTGTAGAGAGTGTGTCAGTGTAGAGAGTGTGTCAGTGTAGAGAGAGTGTGTCAGTGTAGAGAGAGTGTGTCAGTGTAGAGAGTGTGTCAGTGTAGAGAGTGTGTCAGTGTAGAGAGTGTGTCAGTGTAGAGAGTGTGTCAGTGTAGAGAGAGTGTGTCAGTGTAGAGAGTGTGTCAGTGTAGAGAGTGTGTGGTGTAGAGAGAGTGTGTCAGTGTAGAGAGAGTGTGTCAGTGTAGAGAGAGTGTCAGTGTAGAGAGTGTGTCAGTGTAGAGAGAGTGTCAGTGTAGAGAGAGTGTGTCAGTGTAGAGAGAGTGTCAGTGTAGAGAGTGTGTCAGTGTAGAGAGTATGTCAGTGTAGAGAGTGTGTCAGTGTAGAGAGTGTGTCAGTGTAGAGAGAGTGTGTCAGTGTAGAGAGTGTGTCAGTGTAGAGAGTGTGTCAGTGTAGAGAGAGTGTGTCAGTGTAGAGAGAGTGTCAGTGTAGAGAGAGTGTGTCAGTGTAGAGAGAGTGTCAGTGTAGAGAGAGTGTGTCGGTGTAGAGAGTGTGTCAGTGTAGAGAGTGTGTCAGTGTAGAGAGAGTGTGTCAGTGTAGAGAGAGTGTGTCAGTGTAGAGAGTGTGTCAGTGTAGAGAGTGTGTCAGTGTAGAGAGAGTGTGTGTAGAGAGAGTCAGTGTAGAGAGTGTGTCAGTGTAGAGAGTGTGTCAGTGTAGAGAGTGTGTCAGTGTTGAGAGAGTGTGTCAGTGTAGAGAGAGTGTGTGTAGAGAGAGTGTGTCAGTGTAGAGAGTAGTGTGTCAGGGTAGAGAGTGTGTCAGTGTAGAGAGAGTGTGTGTAGAGAGAGTGTGTCAGTGTAGAGAGAGTGTCAGTGTAGAGAGAGTGTGTCAGTGTAGAGAGTGTGTCAGTGTAGAGAGTGTGTCAGTGTAGAGAGAGTGTGTGTAGAGAGAGTGTCAGTGTAGAGAGTGTGTCAGTGTAGAGAGTGTGTCAGTGTAGAGAGAGTGTGTGTAGAGAGAGTGTGTCAGTGTAGAGAAAGTGTGTCAGTGTAGAGAGAGTGTGTGTAGAGAGAGTGTGTCAGTGTAGAGAGCGTGTCGGTGTAGAGAGTGTGTCAGTGTAGAGAGTGTGTCAGTTTAGAGAGAGTGTGTCAGTGTAGAGAGAGTGTGTCAGTGTAGAGAGAGTGTCAGTCAGTGTAGAGAGTGTGTCAGTGTAGAGAGTGTGTCAGGTGTAGAGAGTGTGTCAGTGTAGAGAGAGTGTGTCAGTGTAGAGAGAGTGTGTCAGTGTAGAGAGAGTGTGTGTAGAGAGAGTGTGTAGAGAGAGTGTGTCAGTGTAGAGAGTGTGTCAGTGTAGAGAGTGTGTCAGTGTAGAGAGTGTGTCGGTGTAGAGAGTGTGTCAGTGTAGAGAGTGTGTCAGTGTAGAGAGAGTGTGTCAGTGTAGAGAGAGTGTGTCAGTGTAGAGAGAGTGTGTCAGTGTAGAGAGTGTGTCAGTGTAGAGAGAGTGTGTCAGTGTAGAGAGTGTGTCAGTGTAGAGAGAGTGTGTCAGTGTAGAGAGAGTGTCAGTGTAGAGAGTGTGTCAGTGTAGAGAGAGTGTGTCAGTGTAGAGAGTGTCAGTGTAGAGAGAGTGTGTCAGTGTAGAGAGAGTGTCAGTGTAGAGAGTGTGTCGGTGTAGAGTGTGTCAGTGTAGAGAGAGTGTCAGTGTAGAGAGAGTGTCAGTGTAGAGAGTGTGTGTCAGTGTAGAGCCAGTGTCAGTGTAGAGAGTGTGTCAGTGTAGAGAGAGTGTCAGTGTAGAGAGTGTGTCGGTGTAGAGAGTGTGTCAGTGTAGAGAGTGTGTCAGTGTAGAGAGAGTGTGTCAGTGTAGAGAGAGTGTGTCAGTGTAGAGAGTATGTCAGTGTAGAGAGTGTGTCAGTGTAGAGAGTGTGTCAGTGTAGAGGGTGTGTCAGTGTAGAGAGAGTGTGTCAGTGTAGAGAGTGTGTCGGTGTAGAGAGTGTGTGGTGTAGAGAGAGTGTGTCAGTGTAGAGAGTGTGTCAGTGTAGAGAGAGTGTCAGTGTAGAGAGTGTGTCGGTGTAGAGAGAGTGTCAGTGTAGAGAGAGTGTGTCATTGTAGAGAGAGTGTCAGTGTAGAGTGTGTGTCAGTGTAGAGAGTATGTCAGTGTAGAGAGTGTGTCAGTGTAGAGAGTGTGTCAGTGCAGAGAGAGTGTGTCAGTGTAGAGAGAGTGTCAGTGAAGAGAGTGTGTCAGTGTAGAGAGAGTGTGTCAGTGTAGAGAGAGTGTCAGTGTAGAGAGAGTGTGTCAGTGTAGAGAGAGTGTCAGTGTAGAGAGAGTGTGTCGGTGTAGAGAGTGTGTCAGTGTAGAGAGTGTGTCAGTGTAGAGAGAGTGTGTCAGTGTAGAGAGAGTGTGTCAGTGTAGAGAGTGTGTCAGTGTAGAGAGTGTGTCAGTGTAGAGAGAGTGTGTGTAGAGAGAGTCAGTGTAGAGAGTGTGTCAGTGTAGAGAGTGTGTCAGTGTAGAGAGTGTGTCAGTGTAGAGAGAGTGTGTCAGTGTAGAGAGAGTGTGTGTAGAGAGAGTGTGTCAGTGTAGAGAGTGTGTCAGTGTAGAGAGTGTGTCAGTGTAGAGAGAGTGTGTGTAGAGAGAGTGTGTCAGTGTAGAGAGAGTGTCAGTGTAGAGAGAGTGTGTCAGTGTAGAGAGTGTGTCAGTGTAGAGGGTGTGTCAGTGTAGAGAGAGTGTGTGTAGAGAGTGTCAGTGTAGAGAGTGTGTCAGTGTAGAGAGTGTGTCAGTGTAGAGAGAGTGTGTGTAGAGAGAGTGTGTCAGTGTAGAGAAAGTGTGTCAGTGTAGAGAGAGTGTGTGTAGAGAGAGTGTGTCAGTGTAGAGAGTGTGTCGGTGTAGAGAGTGTGTCAGTGTAGAGAGTGTGTCAGTGTAGAGAGAGTGTGTCAGTGTAGAGAGAGTGTGTCAGTGTAGAGAGAGTGTGTCAGTGTAGAGAGTGTGTCAGTGTAGAGAGTGTGTCAGTGTAGAGAGTGTGTCAGTGTAGAGAGAGTGTGTCAGTGTAGAGAGAGTGTGTCAGTGTAGAGAGAGTGTGTGTAGAGAGAGTGTGTGTAGAGAGAGTGTGTCAGTGTAGAGAGAGTGTGTCAGTGTAGAGAGTGTGTCAGTGTAGAGAGTGTGTCAGTGTAGAGAGTGTGTCAGTGTAGAGAGTGTGTCAGTGTAGAGAGTGTGTCAGTGTAGAGAGAGTGTGTCAGTGTAGAGAGAGTGTGTCAGTGTAGAGAGTGTGTCAGTGTAGAGAGAGTGTGTCAGTGTAGAGAGTGTGTCAGTGTAGAGAGTGTGTCAGTGTAGAGAGAGTGTCAGTGTAGAGAGTGTGTCAGTGTAGAGAGAGTGTGTCAGTGTAGAGAGAGTGTGTCAGTGTAGAGAGAGTGTGTCAGTGTAGAGAGTGTGTCAGTGTAGAGAGAGTGTGTCGTGTAGAGAGTGTGTCAGTGTAGAGAGAGTGTGTCAGTGTAGAGAGAGTGTCAGTGTAGAGAGTGTGTCAGTGTAGAGAGAGTGTGTCAGTGTAGAGAGAGTGTCAGTGTAGAGAGAGTGTGTCAGTGTAGAGAGAGTGTCAGTGTAGAGAGTGTGTCAGTGTAGAGAGTGTGTCAGTGTAGAGAGAGTGTCAGTGTAGAGAGAGTGTCAGTGTAGAGAGTGTGTGTCAGTGTAGAGAGAGTGTCAGTGTAGAGAGTGTGTCAGTGTAGAGAGAGAGTGTGTAGAGAGTGTGTCAGTGAGAGAGTGTCAGTGTAGAGAGTGTGTCAGTGTAGAGAGTGTGTCAGTGTAGAGAGTGTGTCAGTGTAGAGAGAGTGTGTCAGTGTAGAGAGAGTGTGTCAGTGTAGAGAGTGTGTCAGTGTAGAGAGTGTGTCAGTGTAGAGAGTGTGTCAGTGTAGAGAGTGTGTCAGTGTAGAGAGAGTGTGTCAGTGTAGAGAGTGTGTCAGTGTAGAGAGTGTGTCAGTGTAGAGAGAGTGTGTCAGTGTAGAGAGTGTGTGTCAGTGTAGAGAGAGTGTCAGTGTAGAGAGTGTGTCGGTGTAGAGAGAGTGTCAGTGTAGAGAGCGTGTGTCATTGTAGAGAGAGTGTCAGTGTAGAGTGTGTGTCAGTGTAGAGAGTATGTCAGTGTAGAGAGTGTGTCAGTGTAGAGAGTGTGTCAGTGCAGAGAGAGTGTGTCAGTGTAGAGAGAGTGTCAGTGAAGAGAGTATGTCAGTGTAGAGAGAGTGTGTCAGTGTAGAGAGTGTCAGTGTAGAGAGAGTGTGTCAGTGTAGAGAGAGTGTCAGTGTAGAGAGAGTGTGTCGGTGTAGAGAGTGTGTCAGTGTAGAGAGTGTGTCAGTGTAGAGAGAGTGTGTCAGTGTAGAGAGAGTGTGTCAGTGTAGAGAGTGTGTCAGTGTAGAGGGTGTCAGTGTAGAGAGAGTGTGTGTAGAGAGAGTCAGTGTAGAGAGTGTGTCAGTGTAGAGAGTGTGTCAGTGTAGAGAGTGTGTCAGTGTAGAGAGAGTGTGTCAGTGTAGAGAGAGTGTGTGTAGAGAGAGTGTGTCAGTGTAGAGTTAGTGTGTCAGGGTAGAGAGTGTGTGAGTGTAGAGAGAGTGTGTGTAGAGAGAGTGTGTCAGTGTAGAGAGAGTGTCAGTGTCGAGAGAGTGTGTCAGTGTAGAGAGTGTGTCAGTGTAGAGGGTGTGTCAGTGTAGAGAGAGTGTGTGTAGAGAGAGTCAGTGTTGAGAGTGTGTCAGTGTAGAGAGTGTGTCAGTGTAGAGAGAGTGTGTGTAGAGAGAGTGTGTCAGTGTAGAGAAAGTGTGTCAGTGTAGAGAGAGTGTGTGTAGAGAGAGTGTGTCAGTGTAGAGAGCGTGTCGGTGTAGAGAGTGTGTCAGTGTAGAGAGTGTGTCAGTGTAGAGAGAGTGTGTCAGTGTAGAGAGAGTGTGTCAGTGTAGAGAGAGTGTGTCAGTGTAGAGAGTGAGTCAGTGTAGAGAGTGTGTCGGTGTAGAGAGTGTGTTGGTGTAGAGAGAGTGTGTCAGTGTAGAGAGAGTGTGTCAGTGTAGAGAGAGTGTGTGTAGAGAGAGTGTGTGTAGAGAGAGTCTGTCAGTGTAGAGATAGTGTGTCAGTGTAGAGAGTGTGTCGGTGTAGAGAGTGTGTCAGTGTAGAGAGTATGTCGGTGTAGAGAGTGTGTTAGTGCAGAGAGAGTGTGTCAGTGTAGAGAGAGTGTGTCAGTGTAGAGAGAGTGTGTCGGTGTAGAGAGTGTGTCAGTGTAGAGAGAGTGTGTCGGTGTAGAGAGTGTGTCAGTGTAGAGAGAGTGTGTCAGTGTAGAGAGAGTGTCAGTGTAGAGAGTGTGTCAGTGTAGAGAGAGTGTGTCAGTGTAGAGCCAGTGTCAGTGTAGAGAGAGTGTGTCAGTGTAGAGAGAGTGTCAGTGTAGAGAGTGTGTCGGTGTAGAGTGTGTCAGTGTAGAGAGAGTGTCAGTGTAGAGAGAGTGTCAGTGTAGAGAGTGTGTCGGTGTAGAGAGAGTGTCAGTGTAGAGAGAGTGTGTCGGTGTAGAGAGTGTGTCAGTGTAGAGAGTGTGTCAGTGTAGAGAGAGTGTGTCAGTGTAGAGAGAGTGTGTCAGTGTAGAGAGTGTGTCAGTGTAGAGAGTGTGTCAGTGTAGAGAGAGTGTGTGTAGAGAGAGTCAGTGTAGAGAGTGTGTCAGTGTTGAGAGAGTGTGTCAGTGTAGAGAGAGTGTGTGTAGAGAGAGTGTGTCAGTGTAGAGTTAGTGTGTCAGGGTAGAGAGTGTGTTAGTGTAGAGAGAGTGTGTGTAGAGAGAGTGTGTCAGTGTAGAGAGAGTGTCAGTGTAGAGAGTGTGTCAGTGTAGAGAGTATGTCAGTGTCGAGAGAGTGTGTCAGTGTAGAGAGTGTGTCAGTGTAGAGGGTGTGTCAGTGTAGAGAGAGTGTGTGTAGAGAGAGTCAGTGTTGAGAGTGTGTCAGTGTAGAGAGTGTGTCATTGTAGAGAGTGTGTCAGTGTTGAGAGAGTGTGTCAGTGTAGAGAGAGTGTGTGTAGAGAGAGTATGTAGAGAGAGTGTGTGTAGAGTTAGTGTGTCAGGGTAGAGAGTGTGTTAGTGTAGAGAGAGTGTGTGTAGAGAGAGTGTGTCAGTGTAGAGAGAGTGTCAGTGTAGAGAGTGTGTCAGTGTATAGAGTATGTCAGTGTAGAGAGAGTGTGTCAGTGTAGAGAGAGTGTGTCAGTGTAGAGAGTGTGTCAGTATAGAGAGTGTATCGGTGGAGAGAGTGTGTTGGTGTAGAGAGAGTGTGTCGGTGTAGAGAGTGTGTCAGTGTAGAGAGAGTGTGTCGGTGTAGAGAGTGTGTCAGTGTAGAGAGAGTGTGTCAGTGTAGAGAGAGTGTCAGTGAAGAGAGTATGTCAGTGTAGAGAGAGTGTGTCAGTATCGAGCCAGTGTCAGTGTAGAGAGAGTGTGTCAGTGTAGAGAGAGTGTCAGTGTAGAGAGTGTGTCGGTGTAGAGTGTGTCAGTGTAGAGAGAGTGTCAGTGTAGAGAGAGTGTCAGTGTAGAGAGTGTGTCGGTGTAGAGAGAGTGTCAGTGTAGAGAGAGTGTGTCGGTGTAGAGAGTATGTCAGTGTAGAGAGTGTGTCAGTGTAGAGAGAGTGTGTCAGTGTAGAGAGAGTGTGTCAGTGTAGAGAGTGTGTCAGTGTAGAGGGTGTGTCAGTGTAGAGAGAGTGTGTGTAGAGAGAGTCAGTGTTGAGAGTGTGTCAGTGTTGAGAGAGTGTGTCAGTGTAGAGAGAGTGTGTGTAGAGAGAGTGTGTCAGTGTAGAGTTAGTGTGTCAGGGTAGAGAGTGTGTTAGTGTAGAGAGAGTGTGTGTAGAGAGAGTGTGTCAGTGTAGAGAGAGTGTCAGTGTAGAGAGTGTGTCAGTGTAGAGAGTATGTCAGTGTCGAGAGAGTGTGTCAGTGTAGAGAGTGTGTCAGTGTAGAGGGTGTGTCAGTGTAGAGAGAGTGTGTGTAGAGAGAGTCAGTGTTGAGAGTGTGTCAGTGTAGAGAGTGTGTCAGTGTAGAGAGTGTGTCAGTGTTGAGAGAGTGTGTCAGTGTAGAGAGAGTGTGTGTAGAGAGAGTATGTAGAGAGAGTGTGTGTAGAGTTAGTGTGTCAGGGTAGAGAGTGTGTTAGTGTAGAGAGAGTGTGTGTAGAGAGAGTGTGTCAGTGTAGAGAGAGTGTCAGTGTAGAGAGTGTGTCAGTGTAGAGAGTATGTCAGTGTAGAGAGAGTGTGTCAGTGTAGAGAGAGTGTGTCAGTGTAGAGAGTGTGTCAGTGTAGAGAGTGTGTCGGTGGAGAGAGTGTGTTGGTGTAGAGAGAGTGTGTCAGTGTAGAGAGAGTGTGTCAGTGTAGAGAGAGTGTCAGTGTAGAGAGAGTGTCAGTGTAGAGAGTGTGTCAGTGTAGAGAGTGTGTCAGTGTAGAGAGTGTGTCAGTGTAGAGAGAGTGTGTCAGTGTAGAGAGTGTATCGGTGTAGAGAGTGTGTTGGTGTAGAGAGAGTGTGTCAGTGTAGAGAGTGTGTGTCAGTGTAGAGAGAGTGTCAGTGTAGAGAGTGTGTCGGTGTAGAGAGAGTGTCAGTGTAGAGAGTGTTTCGGTGTAGAGAGTGTGTTAGTGTAGAGAGTGTGTCAGTGTAGAGAGAGTGTGTCAGTGTAGAGAGAGTGTGTCAGTGTAGAGAGTGTGTCAGTGTAGAGAGTGTGTCAGTGTAGAGAGTGTGTCAGTGTAGAGAGAGTGTGTCAGTGTAGAGAGTGTGTCGGTGTAGAGAGTGTGTTGGTGTAGAGAGAGTGTGTCAGTGTAGAGAGTGTGTGTCAGTGTAGAGAGAGTGTCAGTGTAGAGAGTGTGTCAGTGTAGAGAGAGTGTCAGTGTAGAGAGAGTGTGTCAGTGTAGAGAGTGTGTCAGTGTAGAGAGTGTGTCAGTGTAGAGAGAGTGTGTCAGTGTAGAGAGAGTGTCAGGGTAGAGAGTGTGTTAGTGTAGAGAGAGTGTGTGTAGAGAGAGTGTGTCAGTGTAGAGAGATTGTGTGTAGAGAGAGTCAGTGTTGAGAGTGTGTCAGTGTAGAGAGTGTGTCATTGTAGAGAGTGTGTCAGTGTAGAGAGAGTGTGTCAGTGTAGAGAGTGTGTGTAGAGAGAGTGTGTCAGTGTAGAGAGAGTGTCAGTGTAGAGAGTGTGTCAGTGTAGAGAGAGTGTGTGTAGAGAGAGTGTGTCAGTGTAGAGAGAGTGTCAGTGTAGAGAGTGTGTCAGTGTAGAGAGTGTGTCAGTGTAGAGAGTGTGTCAGTGTAGAGAGAGTGTGTGTGTAGAGAGAGTCAGTGTTGAGAGTGTGTCAGTGTAGAGAGTGTGTCAGTGTAGAGAGAGTGTGTGTAGAGAGAGTGTGTCAGTGTAGAGAAAGTGTGTCAGTGTAGAGAGAGTGTGTGTAGAGAGAGTGTGTCAGTGTAGAGAGTGTGTCGGTGTAGAGAGTGTGTCAGTGTAGAGAGTGTGTCAGTGTAGAGAGAGTGTGTCAGTGTAGAGAGAGTGTGTCAGTGTAGAGAGAGTGTGTCAGTGTAGAGAGTGTGTCAGTGTAGAGAGTGTGTCAGTGTAGAGAGTGTGTTGGTGTAGAGAGAGTGTGTCAGTGTAGAGAGAGTGTGTCAGTGTAGAGAGAGTGTGTGTAGAGAGAGTGTGTGTAGAGAGAGTCTGTCAGTGTAGAGAGAGTGTGTCAGTGTAGAGAGTGTGTCAGTGTAGAGAGTGTGTCAGTGTAGAGAGTGTGTCAGTGTAGAGAGTGTGTCAGTGTAGAGAGAGTGTGTCAGTGTAGAGAGAGTGTGTCAGTGTAGAGAGAGTGTGTCGGTGTAGAGAGTGTGTCAGTGTAGAGAGAGTGTGTCAGTGTAGAGAGTGTGTCAGTGTAGAGAGAGTGTGTCAGTGTAGAGAGAGTGTCAGTGAAGAGAGTATGTCAGTGTAGAGAGAGTGTGTCAGTGTAGAGCCAGTGTCAGTGTAGAGAGAGTGTGTCAGTGTAGAGAGAGTGTCAGTGTAGAGAGTGTGTCGGTGTAGAGTGTGTCAGTGTAGAGAGAGTGTCAGTGTAGAGAGAGTGTCAGTGTAGAGAGTGTGTCAGTGTAGAGAGAGTGTCAGTGTAGAGAGAGTGTGTCAGTGTAGAGAGTGTGTCAGTGTAGAGAGTGTGTCAGTGTAGAGAGAGTGTGTCAGTGTAGAGAGAGTGTGTCAGTGTAGAGAGTGTGTCAGTGTAGAGGTGTGTCAGTGTAGAGAGAGTGTGTGTAGAGAGAGTCAGTGTAGAGAGTGTGTCAGTGTTGAGAGAGTGTGTCAGTGTAGAGAGAGTGTGTGTAGAGAGAGTGTGTCAGTGTAGAGTTAGTGTGTCAGGGTAGAGAGTGTGTTAGTGTAGAGAGAGTGTGTGTAGAGAGAGTGTGTCAGTGTAGAGAGAGTGTCAGTGTAGAGAGTGTGTCAGTGTAGAGAGTATGTCAGTGTCGAGAGAGTGTGTCAGTGTAGAGAGTGTGTCAGTGTAGAGGGTGTGTCAGTGTAGAGAGAGTGTGTGTAGAGAGAGTCAGTGTTGAGAGTGTGTCAGTGTAGAGAGTGTGTCATTGTAGAGAGTGTGTCAGTGTTGAGAGAGTGTGTCAGTGTAGAGAGAGTGTGTGTAGAGAGAGTATGTAGAGAGAGTGTGTGTAGAGTTAGTGTGTCAGGGTAGAGAGTGTGTTAGTGTAGAGAGAGTGTGTGTAGAGAGAGTGTGTCAGTGTAGAGAGAGTGTCAGTGTAGAGAGTGTGTCAGTGTAGAGAGTATGTCAGTGTAGAGAGAGTGTGTCAGTGTAGAGAGAGTGTGTCAGTGTAGAGAGTGTGTCAGTATAGAGAGTGTGTCGGTGTAGAGAGTGTGTTGGTGTAGAGAGAGTGTCAGTGTAGAGAGTGTGTCAGTGTAGAGAGAGTGTGTCGGTGTAGAGAGTGTGTCAGTGTAGAGAGAGTGTGTCAGTGTAGAGAGAGTGTCAGTGAAGAGAGTATGTCAGTGTAGAGAGAGTGTGTCAGTATCGAGCCAGTGTCAGTGTAGAGAGAGTGTGTCAGTGTAGAGAGAGTGTCAGTGTAGAGAGTGTGTCGGTGTAGAGTGTGTCAGTGTAGAGAGAGTGTCAGTGTAGAGAGAGTGTCAGTGTAGAGAGTGTGTCGGTGTAGAGAGAGTGTCAGTGTAGAGAGAGTGTGTCGGTGTAGAGAGATGTGTCAGTGTAGAGAGTGTGTCAGTGTAGAGAGAGTGTGTCAGTGTAGAGAGAGTGTGTCAGTGTAGAGAGTGTGTCAGTGTAGAGGGTGTGTCAGTGTAGAGAGAGTGTGTGTAGAGAGAGTCAGTGTAGAGAGTGTGTCAGTGTTGAGAGAGTGTGTCAGTGTAGAGAGAGTGTGTGTAGAGAGAGTGTGTCAGTGTAGAGTTAGTGTGTCAGGTAGAGAGTGTGTTAGTGTAGAGAGAGTGTGTGTAGAGAGAGTGTGTCAGTGTAGAGAGAGTGTCAGTGTAGAGAGTGTGTCAGTGTAGAGAGTATGTCAGTGTCGAGAGAGTGTGTCAGTGTAGAGAGTGTGTCAGTGTAGAGGGTGTGTCAGTGTAGAGAGAGTGTGTGTAGAGAGAGTCAGTGTTGAGAGTGTGTCAGTGTAGAGAGTGTGTCAGTGTAGAGAGTGTGTCAGTGTTGAGAGAGTGTGTCAGTGTAGAGAGAGTGTGTGTAGAGAGAGTATGTAGAGAGAGTGTGTGTAGAGTTAGTGTGTCAGGTAGAGAGTGTGTTAGTGTAGAGAGAGTGTGTGTAGAGAGAGTGTGTCAGTGTAGAGAGAGTGTCAGTGTAGAGAGTGTGTCAGTGTAGAGAGTATGTCAGTGTAGAGAGAGTGTGTCAGTGTAGAGAGAGTGTGTCAGTGTAGAGAGTGTGTCAGTGTAGAGAGTGTGTCGGTGGAGAGAGTGTGTTGGTGTAGAGAGAGTGTGTCAGTGTAGAGAGAGTGTGTCAGTGTAGAGAGAGTGTGTCAGTGTAGAGAGAGAGTGTCAGTGTAGAGAGAGTGTCAGTGTAGAGAGTGTGTCGGTGTAGAGAGTGCGTCAGTGTAGAGAGTGTGTCAGTGTAGAGAGAGTGTGTCAGTGTAGAGAGTGTGTCGGTGTAGAGAGTGTGTTGGTGTGAGAGAGTGTGTCAGTGTAGAGAGTGTGTGTCAGTGTAGAGAGAGTGTCAGTGTAGAGAGTGTGTCGGTGTAGAGAGAGTGTCAGTGTAGAGAGTGTGTCGGTGTAGAGAGTGTGTTAGTGTAGAGAGTGTGTCAGTGTAGAGAGACTGTGTCACGTTAGAGAGAGTGTTTCAGTGTAGAGAGTATGTCAGTGTAGAGGGTGTGTCAGTGTAGAGGGTGTGTCAGTGTAGAGAGAGTGTGTCAGTGTAGAGAGTGTATCGGTGTAGAGAGTGTGTTGGTGTAGAGAGAGTGTGTCAGTGTAGAGAGTGTGTGTCAGTGTAGAGAGAGTGTCAGTGTAGAGAGTGTGTCGGTGTAGAGAGAGTGTCAGTGTAGAGAGAGTGTGTCGGTGTAGAGAGTGTGTCAGTGTAGAGAGTGTGTCAGTGTAGAGAGAGTGTGTCAGTGTAGAGAGAGTGTCAGGGTAGAGAGTGTGTTAGTGTAGAGAGAGTGTGTGTAGAGAGAGTGTGTCAGTGTAGAGAGAGTGTCAGTGTAGAGAGTGTGTCAGTGTAGAGAGTGTGTCAGTGTAGAGAGAGTGTCAGTGTAGAGAGAGTGTGTCAGTGTAGAGAGTGTGTCAGTGTAGAGAGTGTGTCGTGTGGAGAGTGTGTTGGTGTAGAGAGAGTGTGTCGGTGTAGAGAGTGTGTCAGTGTAGAGAGAGTGTGTCGGTGTAGAGAGTGTGTCAGTGTAGAGAGAGTGTGTCAGTGTAGAGAGAGTGTCAGTGAAGAGAGTATGTCAGTGTAGAGAGAGTGTGTCAGTGTAGAGAGTGGTCAGTGTAGAGAGAGTGTGTCAGTGTAGAGAGAGTGTCAGTGTAGAGAGTGTGTCGGTGTAGAGTGTGTCAGTGTAGAGAGAGTGTCAGTGTAGAGAGAGTGTCAGTGTAGAGAGTGTGTCGGTGTAGAGAGAGTGTCAGTGTAGAGAGAGTGTGTCAGTGTAGAGAGTGTGTCAGTGTAGAGAGTGTGTCAGTGTAGAGAGAGTGTGTCAGTGTAGAGAGTGTGTCAGTGTAGAGGGTGTGTCAGTGTAGAGAGAGTGTGTGTAGAGAGAGTCAGTGTTGAGAGTGTGTCAGTGTTGAGAGAGTGTGTCAGTGTAGAGAGAGTGTGTGTAGAGAGAGTGTGTCAGTGTAGAGTTAGTGTGTCAGGGTAGAGAGTGTGTTAGTGTAGAGAGAGTGTGTGTAGAGAGAGTGTGTCAGTGTAGAGAGAGTGTCAGTGTAGAGAGTGTGTCAGTGTAGAGAGTATGTCAGTGTCGAGAGAGTGTGTCAGTGTAGAGAGTGTGTCAGTGTAGAGGGTGTGTCAGTGTAGAGAGAGTGTGTGTAGAGAGAGTCAGTGTTGAGAGTGTGTCAGTGTAGAGAGTGTGTCATTGTAGAGAGTGTGTCAGTGTTGAGAGAGTGTGTCAGTGTAGAGAGAGTGTGTGTAGAGAGAGTATGTAGAGAGAGTGTGTGTAGAGTTAGTGTGTCAGGGTAGAGAGTGTGTTAGTGTAGAGAGAGTGTGTGTAGAGAGAGTGTGTCAGTGTAGAGAGAGTGTCAGTGTAGAGAGTGTGTCAGTGTATAGAGTATGTCAGTGTAGAGAGAGTGTGTCAGTGTAGAGAGAGTGTGTCAGTGTAGAGAGTGTGTCAGTATAGAGAGTGTATCGGTGGAGAGAGTGTGTTGGTGTAGAGAGAGTGTGTCAGTGTAGAGAGTGTGTCAGTGTAGAGAGTGTGTTAGTGTAGAGAGAGTGTGTGTAGAGAGAGTGTGTCAGTGTAGAGAGAGTGTCAGTGTAGAGAGTGTGTCAGTGTAGAGAGAGTGTCAGTGTAGAGAGAGTGTGTCGGTGTAGAGTGTGTCAGTGTAGAGAGAGTGTCAGTGTAGAGAGAGTGTCAGTGTAGAGAGTGTGTGTCAGTGTAGAGCCAGTGTCAGTGTAGAGAGTGTGTCGGTGTAGAGAGAGTGTCAGTGTAGAGAGTGTTTCGGTGTAGAGAGTGTGTTAGTGTAGAGAGTGTGTCAGTGTAGAGAGACTGTGTCACTTTAGAGAGAGTGTTTCAGTGTAGAGAGTATGTCAGTGTAGAGGGTGTGTCAGTGTAGAGAGTGTGTCAGTGTAGAGGGTGTGTCAGTGTAGAGAGAGTGTGTCAGTGTAGAGAGTGTATCGGTGTAGAGAGTGTGTTGGTGTAGAGAGAGTGTGTCAGTGTAGAGAGTGTGTGTCAGTGTAGAGAGAGTGTCAGTGTAGAGAGTGTGTCGGTGTAGAGAGAGTGTCAGTGTAGAGAGCGTGTGTCATTGTAGAGAGAGTGTCAGTGTAGAGTGTGTGTCAGTGTAGAGAGTATGTCAGTGTAGAGAGTGTGTCAGTGTAGAGAGTGTGTCAGTGCAGAGAGAGTGTGTCAGTGTAGAGAGAGTGTCAGTGTAGAGAGTGTGTCAGTGTAGAGAGTGTGTCAGTGTAGAGAGAGTGTCAGTGTAGAGAGAGTGTGTCAGTGTAGAGAGAGTGTCAGTGTAGAGAGAGTGTGTCGGTGTAGAGAGTATGTCAGTGTAGAGAGTGTGTCAGTGTAGAGAGTGTGTCAGTGTAGAGAGAGTGTGTCAGTGTAGAGAGTGTGTCAGTGTAGAGAGTGTGTCAGTGTAGAGAGTGTGTCAGTGTAGAGAGTGTGTCAGTGTAGAGAGAGTGTGTCAGTGTAGAGAGAGTGTGTGTAGAGAGAGTGTGTCAGTGTAGAGTTAGTGTGTCAGGGTAGAGAGTGTGTTAGTGTAGAGAGAGTGTGTGTAGAGAGAGTGTGTCAGTGTAGAGAGAGTGTCAGTGTCGAGAGAGTGTGTCAGTGTAGAGAGTGTGTCAGTGTAGAGGGTGTGTCAGTGTAGAGAGAGTGTGTGTAGAGAGAGTCAGTGTTGAGAGTGTGTCAGTGTAGAGAGTGTGTCAGTGTAGAGAGAGTGTGTGTAGAGAGAGTGTGTCAGTGTAGAGAGAGTGTGTCAGTGTAGAGAGAGTGTGTGTAGAGAGAGTGTGTCAGTGTAGAGAGCGTGTCGGTGTAGAGAGTGTGTCAGTGTAGAGAGTGTGTCAGTGTAGAGAGAGTGTGTCAGTGTAGAGAGAGTGTGTCAGTGTAGAGAGAGTGTGTCAGTGTAGAGAGTGTGTCAGTGTAGAGAGTGTGTCGGTGTAGAGAGTGTGTTGGTGTAGAGAGAGTGTGTCAGTGTAGAGAGAGTGTGTCAGTGTAGAGAGAGTGTGTGTAGAGAGAGTGTGTGTAGAGAGAGTCTGTCAGTGTAGAGATAGTGTGTCAGTGTAGAGAGTGTGTCGGTGTAGAGAGTGTGTCAGTGTAGAGAGTATGTCGGTGTAGAGAGTGTGTTAGTGCAGAGAGAGTGTGTCAGTGTAGAGAGAGTGTGTCAGTGTAGAGAGAGTGTGTCGGTGTAGAGAGTGTGTCAGTGTAGAGAGAGTGTGTCGGTGTAGAGAGTGTGTCAGTGTAGAGAGAGTGTGTCAGTGTAGAGAGAGTGTCAGTGAAGAGAGTATGTCAGTGTAGAGAGATGTGTGTCAGTGGAGCCAGTGTCAGTGTAGAGAGAGTGTGTCAGTGTAGAGAGAGTGTCAGTGTAGAGAGTGTGTCGGTGTAGAGTGTGTCAGTGTAGAGAGAGTGTCAGTGTAGAGAGAGTGTCAGTGTAGAGAGTGTGTCGGTGTAGAGAGAGTGTCAGTGTAGAGAGAGTGTGTCAGTGTAGAGAGTGTGTCAGTGTAGAGAGTGTGTCAGTGTAGAGAGAGTGTGTCAGTGTAGAGAGAGTGTGTCAGTGTAGAGAGTGTGTCAGTGTAGAGGGTGTGTCAGTGTAGAGAGAGTGTGTGTAGAGAGAGTCAGTGTTGAGAGTGTGTCAGTGTTGAGAGAGTGTGTCAGTGTAAGAGAGGTGTGTGTAGAGAGAGTGTGTCAGTGTAGAGTTAGTGTGTCAGGTAGAGAGTGTGTAGTGTAGAGAGAGTGTGTGTAGAGAGAGTGTGTCAGTGTAGAGAGAGTGTCAGTGTAGAGAGTGTGTCAGTGTAGAGAGTATGTCAGTGTCGAGAGAGTGTGTCAGTGTAGAGAGTGTGTCAGTGTAGAGAGGGTGTGTCAGTGTAGAGAGAGTGTGTGTAGAGAGAGTCAGTGTGAGAGTGTGTCAGTGTAGAGAGTGTGTCTTGTAGAGAGTGTGTCAGTGTTGAGAGAGTGTGTCAGTGTAGAGAGAGTGTGTGTAGAGAGAGTATGTAGAGAGAGTGTGTGTAGAGTTAGTGTGTCAGGGTAGAGAGTGTGTTAGTGTAAGAGAGTGTGTGTAGAGAGAGTGTGTCAGTGTAGAGAGAGTGTCAGTGTAGAGAGTGTGTCAGTGTAGAGAGTATGTCAGTGTAGAGAGAGTGTGTCAGTGTAGAGAGAGTGTGTCAGTGTAGAGAGTGTGTCAGTGTAGAGAGTGTATCGTGGAGAGAGTGTGTTGGTGTAGAGAGAGTGTGTCGGTGTAGAGAGTGTCAGTGTAGAGAGAGTGTGTCGGTGTAGAGAGTGTGTCAGTGTAGAGAGAGTGTGTCAGTGTAGAGAGAGTGTCAGTGAAGAGAGTATGTCAGTGTAGAGAGAGTGTGTCAGTATAGAGCCAGTGTCAGTGTAGAGAGAGTGTGTCAGTGTAGAGAGAGTGTCAGTGTAGAGAGTGTGTCGGGTAGAGAGTGTGTCAGTGTAGAGAGAGTCAGTGTAGAGAGAGTGTCAGTGTAGAGAGTGTGTCGGTGTAGAGAGAGTGTCAGTGTGAGAGAGTGTGTCGGTGTAGAGAGTGTGTCAGTGTAGAGAGTGTGTCAGTGTAGAGGAGTGTGTCAGTGTAGAGAGAGTGTCAGTGTAGAGAGTGTGTCAGTGTAGAGGGTGTGTCAGTGTAGAGAGAGTGTGTGTAGAGAGAGTCAGTGTTGAGAGTGTGTCAGTGTTGAGAGAGTGTGTCAGTGTAGAGAGAGTGTGTGTAGAGAGAGTGTGTCAGTGTAGAGTTATGTGTCAGTGGTAGAGAGTGTGTTAGTGTAGAGAGAGTGTGTGTAGAGAGAGTGTGTCGGTGTAGAGAGTGCGTCAGTGTAGAGAGTGTGTCAGTGTAGAGAGAGTGTGTCAGTGTAGAGAGTGTATCGGTGTAGAGAGTGTGTCAGTGTAGAGAGTGTGTCAGTGTGAGAGAGTGTCAGTGTAGAGAGTGTGTCAGTGTAGAGAGTGTGTCAGTGTAGAGAGTGTGGTGTAGAGAGAGCAGTGTTGTAGAGTGTGTCAGTGTAGAGAGAGTGTGTCAGTGTAGAGAGAGTTGTGTAGAGAGAGTGTGTCGGTGTAGAGAGTGTGTCAGTGTAGAGAGTTGTCAGTGTAGAGAGTGTGTCAGAGAGAGTGTGTCAGTGTAAGAGAGTGTGTCAGTGTAGAGAGTGTGTCAGTGTAGAGAGAGTGTGTCAGTGTAGAGAGTGTGTCGGTGTAGAGAGTGTGTTGTGTAGAGAGAGTGTGTCAGTGTAGAGAGAGTGTGTCAGTGTAGAGAGGTGTCAGTGTAGAGAGTGTGTCGGTGTAGAGAGAGTGTCAGTGTAGAGAGTGTGTCGTGTAGAGAGTGTGTCAGTGTAGAGAGTGTGTCAGTGTAGAGAGAGTGTGTCAGTGTAGAGAGAGTGTGTCAGTGTAGAGAGTGTGTCAGTGTAGAGAGTGTGTCAGTGTAGAGAGTGTGTCAGTGTAGAGAGAGTGTGTCAGTGTAGAGAGTGTGTCAGTGTAGAGAGTGGTTGGTGTAGAGAGAGTGTGTCAGTGTAGAGAGTGTGTGTCAGTGTAGAGAGAGTGTCAGTGTAGAGAGAGTGTGTCAGTGTAGAGAGAGTGTCAGTGTAGAGAGAGTGTGTCGTGTAGAGAGTGTGTCAGTGTAGAGAGTGTGTCAGTGTAGAGAGAGTGTGTCAGTGTAGAGAGAGTGTCAGTGTAGAGAGTGTGTCAGTGTAGAGAGAGTGTGTGTAGAGAGTGTGTCAGTGTAGAGAGTGTCAGTGTAGAGAGTGTGTCAGTGTAGAGAGTGTGTCAGTGTAGAGAGAGTGTGTCAGTGTAGAGAGAGTGTGTCAGTGTAGAGATGTGTCAGTGTAGAGAGTGTGTCAGTGGGAGAGAGTGTGTCAGTGTAGAGAGTGTGTCAGTGTAGAGAGTGTGTCAGTGTAGAGAGAGTGTGTCAGTGTAGAGAGTGTGTCAGTGTAGAGAGTGTGTCAGTGTAGAGAGAGTGTCAGTGAAGAGAGTATGTCAGTGTAGAGAGAGTGTGTCAGTGTAGAGCCAGTGTCAGTGTAGAGAGAGTGTCAGTGTAGAGAGAGTGTCAGTGTAGAGAGTGTGTCAGTGTAGAGTGTGTCAGTGTAGAGAGTGTGTCAGTGTAGAGAGAGTGTCAGTGTAGAGAGTGTGTCAGTGTAGAGAGAGTGTCAGTGTAGAGAGAGTGTGTCAGTGTAGAGAGTGTGTCAGTGTAGAGAGTGTGTCAGTGTAGAGAGTGTGTCAGTGTAGAGAGTGTGTCAGTGTAGAGAGAGTGTGTCAGTGTAGAGAGAGTGTGTCAGTGTAGAGAGTGTGTCAGTGTAGAGAGAGTGTGTGTAGAGAGAGTGTGTCAGTGTAGAGAGTAGTGTGTCAGTGTAGAGAGTGTGTCAGTGTAGAGAGAGTGTGGTGTAGAGAGTGTGTCAGTGTAGAGAGAGTGTCAGTGTAGAGAGTGTGTCAGTGTAGAGAGTGTGTCAGTGTAGAGAGAGTGTGTGTAGAGAGAGTGTGTCAGTGTAGAGAGTAGTGTCAGTGTAGAGAGTGTGTTAGTGTAGAGAGAGTGTGTGTAGAGAGAGTGTGTCAGTGTAGAGAGAGTGTCAGTGTAGAGAGTGTGTCAGTGTAGAGAGTATGTCAGTGTCGAGAGAGTGTGTCAGTGTAGAGAGTGTGTCAGTGTAGAGAGTGTGTCAGTGTAGAGAGTGTGTGGAGAGAGTCAGTGTTGAGAGTGTGTCAGTGTAGAGAGTGTGTCATGTAGAGAGTGTGTCAGTGTTGAGAGAGTGTGTCAGTGTAGAGAGAGTGTGTGTAGAGAGAGTGTGTAGAGAGAGTGTGTGTAGAGTTAGTGTGTCAGGGTAGAGAGTGTGTTAGTGTAGAGAGAGTGTGTGTAGAGAGAGTGTGTCAGTGTAGAGAGAGTGTCAGTGTAGAGAGTGTGTCAGTGTATAGTATGTCAGTGTAGAGAGAGTGTGTCAGTGTAGAGAGAGTGTGTCAGTGTAGAGAGTGTGTCAGTGTAGAGAGTGTATCGTTGAGAGAGTGTGTTGGTGTAGAGAGAGTGTGTCAGTGTAGAGAGTGTGTCAGGTAGAGAGTGTGTGTCGTGTAGAGAGTGTGTCAGTGTAGAGAGAGTGTGTCAGTGTAGAGAGAGTGTCAGTGTAGAGAGTATGTCAGTGTAGAGAGAGTGTGTCAGTAGAGAGCCAGTGTCAGTGTAGAGAGAGTGTCAGTGTAGAGAGAGTGTCAGTGTAGAGAGTGTGTCGGTGTAGAGTGTGTCAGTGTAGAGAGAGTGTCAGTGTAGAGAGAGTGTCAGTGTAGAGAGTGTGTCGGTGTAGAGAGAGTGTCAGTGTAGAGAGAGTGTGTCAGTGTAGAGAGTGTGTCAGTGTAGAGAGTGTGTCAGTGTAGAGAGAGTGTGTCAGTGTAGAGAGAGTGTGTCAGTGTAGAGAGTGTGTCAGTGTAGAGGGTGTGTCAGTGTAGAGAGAGTGTGTGTAGAGAGTGTCAGTGTAGAGAGTGTGTCAGTGTTGAGAGAGTGTGTCAGTGTAGAGAGAGTGTGTGTAGAGAGAGTGTGTCAGTGTAGAGAGTAGTGTGTCAGTGTAGAGAGTGTGTCAGTGTAGAGAGAGTGTGTTGTAGAGAGAGTGTCAGTGTAGAGAGAGTGTCAGTGTAGAGAGTGTGTCAGTGTAAGAGTATGTCAGTGTAGAGAGAGTGTGTCAGTGTAGAGAGTGTGTCAGTGTAGAGAGGTGTCAGTGTAGAGAGAGTGTGTGTAGAGAGAGTCAGTGTTGAGAGTGTGTCAGTGTAGAGAGTGTGTCAGTGTAGAGAGTGTGTCAGTGTAGAGAGTGTGTCAGTGTAGAGAGGTGTTGTAGAGAGAGTATGTAGAGAGAGTGTGTGTAGAGTTAGTGTGTCAGTGTAGAGAGTGTGTTAGTGTAGAGAGAGTGTGTGTAGAGAGAGGTGTCAGTAGAGAGAGTGTCAGTGTAGAGAGTGTGTCAGTGTATAGAGTATGTCAGTGTGTAGAGAGAGTGTGTCAGTGTAGAGAGAGTGTATCAGTGTAGAGAGTGTGTCAGTATAGAGAGTGTATCGGTGGAGAGAGTGTGTTGGTGTAGAGAGAGTGGTCGGTGTAGAGAGTGTGTCAGTGTAGAGAGAGTAGTGTGGAGGTGTGTTGTGTGTAGAGAGTGTGTCAGTGTAGAGAGAGTGTGTCAGTGTAGAGAGAGTGTCAGTGAAGAGAGTATGTCAGTGTAGAGAGAGTGTGTCAGTATCGAGCCAGTTGTCAGTGTAGAGAGAGTGTGTCAGTGTAGAGAGAGTGTCAGTGTAGAGAGTGTGTCGGTGTAGAGAGTGTGTCAGTGTAGAGAGAGTGTCAGTGTAGAGAGAGTGTCAGTGTAGAGAGAGTGTGTCGGTGTAGAGAGAGTGTCAGTGTAGAGAGAGTGTGTCGGTTGTAGAGAGTATGTCAGTGTAGAGAGTGTGTCAGTGTAGAGAGAGTGTGTCAGTGTAGAGATAGTGTGTCAGTGTAGAGAGTGTGTCAGTGTAGAGGGTGTGTGTCAGTGTAGAGAGTGTGTGTGAGAGAGAGAGTCAGTGTTGAGAGGTGTCAGGTGAGAGAGTGTGTCAGTGTAGAGAGAGGTAGAGAGAGTGTGTGTAGAGAGAGTGTGTCAGTGTAGAGTTAGAGTGTGTCAGGGTAGAGAGTGTGTTAGTGTAGAGAGAGTGTGTGTAGAGAGAGTGTGTCAGTGTAGAGAGAGTGTCAGTGTAGAGAGTGTGTCAGTGTAGAGAGTATGTCAGTGTCGAGAGAGTGTGTCAGTGTAGAGAGTGTGTCAGTGTAGAGGGTGTGTCAGTGTAGAGAGAGTGTGTGTAGAGAGAGTCAGTGTTGAGAGTGTGTCAGTGTAGAGAGTGTGTCATTGTAGAGAGTGTGTCAGTGTGAGAGAGTGTGTCAGTGTAGAGAGAGTGTGTGTAGAGAGAGTATGTAGAGAGAGTGTGTGTAGAGTTAGTGGTCAGGTAGGGTTAGTAGTTAGAGAGGTGTTAGTGTAGAGAGAGTGTGTGTAGAGAGAGTGTGTCAGTGTAGAGAGAGTGTCAGTGTAGAGAGTGTGTCAGTGTATAGAGTATGTCAGTGTAGAGAGAGGTGTCAGTGTTAGAGAGAGTGTGTCAGTGTGTAGAGAGTGTGTCAGTATAGAGAGTGTATCGGTGGTGGAGAGAGTGTGTTGGTGTAGAGAGAGTGTGTCAGTTGTAGAGAGGGTGTCAGTGTAGAGAGAGTGTGTTAGAGAGAGTGTGTCAGTGTAGAGAGTGTGTCGGTGTAGAGAGAGAGTGGTCGGTTTGTAGAGAGAGTGTGTCAGTGTAGAGAGAGTGTGTCAGTGTGTAGAGAGAGTGTCAGTGTAGAGAGAGAGTGTCAGTGTAGAGAGTGTGTCGGTGTAGAGAGTGCGTCAGTGTAGAGAGTGTGTCAGTGTAGAGAGTGTGTCAGTGTAGAGAGTGTATCAGTTGTAGAGAGTGTGTTGGTGTATAGAGAGAGTGTGTCAGTGTAGAGAGGTGTGTGTCAGTGTAGAGCCAGTGTCAGTGTCAGTGTAGAGAGTGTGTCGGTGTAGAGAGAGTGTCAGTGTAGAGAGTGTTTCGGTGTAGAGAGTGTGTTAGTGTAGAGAGTGTGTCAGTGTAGAGAGGACTGTGTCACTTAGAGAGAGTGTTTCAGTGTAGAGAGTATGTTGTCAGTGTAGTGTAGAGGGTGTGTGTCAGTGTAGAGAGTGTGTGTCAGTGTAGAGGGTGTGTCAGTGTAGAGAGAGTGTGTCAGTGTAGAGAGTGTATCGGTTTGTTGTTAGAGAGTGTGTTGGTGTAGAGAGAGTGTGTCAGTGTAGAGAGTGGTGTCAGTGTAGAGAGAGTGTCAGTGTAGTGTAGAGAGTGTCGGTGTTGTAGAGAGAGAGTGTCAGGTAGAGAGAGTGTGTCGGTGTAGAGTGTGTGTCAGTGTAGAGAGTGTGTCTGTGTAGAGAGAGTGTGTCAGTGTAGAGAGAGTGTCAGTGTAGAGAGAGTGTGTCGGTGTGGAGAGTGTGTCAGTGTAGAGAGAGTGTGTCAGTGTTGAGAGAGTGTGTCAGTGTAGAGAGTGTGTCAGTGTAGAGAGTGGTCGTGTGTAGAGAGTGTGTCTGTGTAGAGAGAGTGTCAGTGTAGAGAGAGTGTGTCAGTGTTAGAGAGAGTGTGTCAGTGTAGAGAGAGTGTGTCAGTGTAGAGCGAGTGTCAGTGTAGAGAGTGTTTCGGTGTAGAGAGTGTGTGTGTTAGTGTAGAGAGTGTGTCAGTGTAGAGAGACTGTGTCACTGTAGAGAGAGTGTGTCAGTGTAGAGAGTATGTCAGTGTAGAGGGTGTCAGTGTAGAGAGTGTGTCAGTGTAGAGGTGTGTCAGTGTAGAGAGAGTGTGTGTAGAGAGAGTCAGTGTTAGAGTGTGTCAGTGTAGAGAGAGTGTCAGTGTAGAGAGTGTGTCAGTGTAGAGAGTATGTCAGTGTCGAGAGAGTGGTCAGTGTAGAGAGTGTGTCAGTGTAGAGGGTGTGTCAGTGTAGAGAGAGTGTGTGTAGAGAGAGTCAGTGTTGAGAGTGTGTCAGTGTAGAGAGTGTGTCATTGTAGAGAGTGTGTCAGTGTTGAGAGAGTGTGTCAGTGTAGAGAGAGTGTGTGTAGAGAGAGTATGTAGAGAGAGTGTGTGTAGAGTTAGTGTGTCAGGGTAGAGAGTGTGTTAGTGTAGAGAGAGTGTGTGTAGAGAGGTGTGTCAGTGTAGAGAGAGTGTCAGTGTAGAGAGTGTGTCAGTGTATAGAGTATGTCAGTGTAGAGAGAGTGTGTCAGTGTAGAGAGAGTGTGTCAGTGTAGAGAGTGTGTCAGTATAGAGAGTGTATCGGTGGAGAGAGTGTGTTGGTGTAGAGAGAGTGTGTCAGTGTAGAGAGAGTGGTCAGTGTAGAGAGAGTGGTGTAGAGAGAGTGTGTCAGTGTAGAGAGTGTGTCGGTGTAGAGAGTGTGTGTCGGTTTGTAGTGTAGAGAGAGTGTGTCAGTGTAGAGAGAGTGTGTCAGTGTAGAGAGAGGTGGTCAGTGTAGAGAGTGTGTCGGTGTGTAGAGAGAGTGTCGTGTAGAGAGTGTCAGTGTGTAGAGAGAGTGGTCAGTGTAGAGAGTGTATCGAGTTGTAGATGTGTAGAGAGAGTGTGTTTGGTGTAGAGAGAGTGTGTCAGTGTAGAGAGTGTGTCAGTGTAGAGAGTGTGTCAGTGTAGAGAGTGTGTCGGTGTGTAGAGAGAGTGTCAGTGTAGAGAGTGTTTCGGTGTGTTTTTGTAGAGAGTGTGTTAGTGTAGAGAGTGTGTCAGTGTAGAGAGACTGTGTCACTTTAGAGAGTGTATCGGTGTTGTAGAGAGTGTGTTGGTGTAGAGAGAGTGTGTCAGTGTAGAGAGTGTGTGTCAGTGTAGAGAGAGTGTCAGTGTAGAGAGTGTGTCGGTTGTAGAGAGAGTGTCAGTGTAGAGAGAGTGTGTCGGTTTGTGTAGAGTGTGTGTCAGTGTAGAGAGTGTGTCAGTGTAGAGAGAGTGTGTCAGTGTAGAGAGAGTGTCAGTGTAGAGAGAGTTGTGTCGGTGTGGAGAGTGTGTCAGTGTAGAGAGAGTGTGTCAGTGTGAGAGAGTGTGTGTCAGTGTAGAGAGTGTGTCAGTGTAGAGAGTGTGTCAGTGTAGAGTGTGTAGTAGAGAGTGTGTCTGTGTAGAGAGAGTGTGTCAGTGTAGAGAGAGTGTGTCAGTGTAGAGAGAGTGTGTCAGTGTAGAGTGTAGAGAGAGTGTGTCAGTGTAGAGCGAGAGTGTCAGTGTGTAGAGAGAGTGTCAGTGTAGAGAGTGTTTCGTGTTGTAGAGAGTGTGTTAGTGTAGAGAGTGTGTCAGTGTAGAGAGACTGTGTCACTTTAGAGAGAGTGTGTCAGTGTAGAGAGTATGTCAGTGTGTAGAGGGTGTGTCAGTGTAGAGAGTGTGTCAGTGTAGAGGGTGTGTCAGTGTAGAGAGAGTGTGTGTAGAGAGAGTCAGTGTTGAGAGTGTGTCAGTGTAGAGAGAGTGTCAGTGTAGAGAGTGTGTCAGTGTAGAGAGTATGTCAGTGTCGAGAGAGTGTGTCAGTGTAGAGAGGTGTCAGTGTAGAGGGTGTGTCAGTGTAGAGAGAGTGTGTGTAGAGAGAGTCAGTGTGAGAGTGTGTCAGTGTAGAGAGTGTGTCATTGTAGAGAGGTGTGTCAGTGTTGAGAGAGTGTGTCAGTGTAGAGAGAGTGTGTGTAGAGAGAGTATGTAGAGAGAGTGTGTGTAGAGTTAGTTGTCAGGGTAGAGAGTGTGTTAGTGTAGAGAGAGTGTGTGTAGAGAGAGTGTGTCAGTGTAGAGAGAGTGTCAGTGTAGAGAGTGTGTCAGTGTATAGAGTATGTCAGTGTAGAGAGAGTGTGTCAGTGTAGAGAGAGTGTGTCAGTGTAGAGAGTGTCAGTATAGAGAGTGTATCGGTGGAGAGAGTGTGTTGGTGTAGAGAGAGTGTGTCAGTGTAGAGAGAGTGTGTCAGTGTAGAGAGAGAGAGTGTGTGTAGAGAGAGTGTGTCAGTGTAGAGAGTGTGTCGGTGTAGAGAGTGTGTCGGTGTGTATGTAGAGAGAGTGTGTCAGTGTAGAGAGAGTGTGTCAGTGTAGAGAGAGAGTGTCAGTGTAGAGAGAGTGTCAGTGTAGAGAGTGTGTCGTGTGTGTAGAGAGTGCGTCAGTGTAGAGAGTGTGTCAGTGTAGAGAGAGTGTGTCAGTGTAGAGAGTGTATCGGTTGTAGAGAGTGTGTTGGTGTGAGTGTAGAGAGAGTGTGTCAGTGTAGAGAGTGTGTGTCAGTGTAGAGCCAGTGTCAGTGTAGAGAGTGTGTCGTGTGTAGAGAGAGTGTCAGTGTAGAGAGTGTTCGGTGTAGAGAGGGTGTTAGTGTAGAGAGTGTGTCAGTGTAGAGAGGTGTGTCAGTGTAGAGAGAGTGTGTCAGTGTAGAGAGTGTATCGGTGTAGAGAGGTGTTGGTGTAGAGAGAGTGTGTCAGTGTAGAGAGAGAGAGTGTGTGTCAGTGTAGAGAGAGTGTCAGTGTAGAGAGTGTGTCGTCGTGTGTAGAGAGAGTGTGTCAGTGTAGAGAGAGTGGTCGGTGTAGAGTGTGTGTCAGTGTAGAGAGTGTGTCAGTGTAGAGAGAGTGTGTCAGTGTAGAGAGAGTGTCAGTGTAGAGAGAGTGTGTGTCGGTGTGGAGAGGAGTGTGTCAGTGTAGAGAGAGTGTGTCAGTGTTGAGAGAGTGTGTCAGTGTAGAGAGTGTGTCAGTGTAGAGAGAGAGTGTGTCGGTGTAGAGAGTGTGTCTGTGTAGAGAGAGTGTGTCAGTGTAGAGAGAGTGTGTCAGTGTAGAGAGAGTGTGTCAGTGTAGAGAGAGTGTGTCAGTGTTGAGCGAGTGTCAGTGTAGAGAGAGTGTCAGTGTAGAGAGTGTTTCGGTGTAGAGAGTGTGTTAGTGTAGAGAGTGTGTCAGTGTAGAGAGACTGTGTCACTTTGAGAGAGTGTGTCAGTGTAGAGAGTATGTCAGTGTAGAAGGTGTGTGTCAGTGTAGAGAGTGTGTCAGTGTGTAGAGGGTGTGTCAGTGTAGAGAGAGTGTGTGTAGAGGAGAGTCAGTGTTGAGAGTGTGTCAGTGTAGAGAGTGTGTCATTGTAGAGAGTGTGTCAGTGTTGAGAGAGTGTGTCAGTGTAGAGAGTAGAGAGAGGTGTGTAGAGAGAGTGTGTAGAGAGAGTGTGTCAGTGTAGAGTTAGTGTGTCAGGGTAGAGAGTGTGTTAGTGTAGAGAGAGTGTGTGTAGAGAGAGTGGAGAGAGTGTGTCAGTGTAGAGAGAGTGTCAGTGTAGAGAGTGTGTCAGTGTAGAGAGTATGTCAGTGTCGAGAGTGTGTCAGTGTAGAGAGTGTGTCAGTGTAGAGGGTGTGTCAGTGTAGAGAGAGTGTGTCAGTGTAGAGAGAGTGTCAGTGTAGAGAGAGTGTCAGTGTAGAGAGAGTGTGTCAGTGTAGAGAGAGTGTGTCAGTGTAGAGAGAGGTGGTGTTGAGAGAGTGTTGTGTAGAGAGAGTGTGTCAGTGTAGAGTTAGTGTGTCAGGGTAGAGAGTGTGTTAGTGTAGAGAGAGTGTGTATAGAGAGAGTGTGTCAGTGTAGAGAGCGTGTGTCATTGTAGAGAGAGTGTCAGTGTAGAGGTGTGTCAGTGTAGAGAGTATGTCAGTGTAGAGAGAGTGTGTCAGTGTAGAGAGAGTGTGTCAGTGTAGAGAGAGTGTGTGTAGAGAGAGTCAGTGTAGTTGTAGAGAGTCAGTGTTGTAGAGCGTGTGTCAGTGTAGAGAGTGTGTCATTGTAGAGAGTTGTCAGTGTCGAGAGAGTGTGTCAGTGTAGAGAGAGAGTGTGTCAGTGTAGAGAGTGTGGTCAGTGTAGAGCCAGTGTCAGTGTAGAGAGTGTGTCGGTGTGTAGAGAGAGTGTCAGTGTAGAGAGTGTTCGGGTAGAGAGTGTGTTAGTGTAGAGAGTGTGTCAGTGTAGAGAGATGTGTACATGTCACTTTAGAGAGTGTGTCGGTTGTTAGTGTGTTAGAGTGTAGAGAGTGTGTTGGTGTAGAGAGAGTGTGTCAGTGTAGAGAGTGTGTGTCAGTGTAGAGAGAGAGAGTGTCAGTGTAGAGAGTGTGTCGGTGGTAGAGAGAGTGTCAGTGTAGAGAGAGTGTCGTCGTGTTGTGAGTGTGTGTCAGTGTAGAGAGAGAGTGTGTCAGTGTAGAGGAGTGTGTCAGTGTAGAGAGAGTGTCAGTGTAGAGAGAGTGTGTCGTGTGTGGAGAGTGTGTCAGTGTAGAGAGAGTGTGTCAGTGTTGAGAGAGGGTGTCAGTGTAGAGAGAGTGTGTCAGTGTAGAGAGTGTGTCGGTGTAGAGAGTGGTCTGTGTAGAGAGAGTGTGTCAGGTGTAGAGAGAGTGTGTCAGTGTAGAGAGAGTGTGTCAGTGTGTGAGAGAGAGTGTGTCAGTGTAGAGCGAGTTCAGTGAGTAGTAGAGAGTGTCAGTGTAGAGAGAGTGTCAGTGTAGAGAGTGTTTCGGGTTTTTTGAGAGGTGTGTTAGTGTAGAGAGAGTGTGTCAGTGTAGAGAGACTGTGTCACTTTAGAGAGAGTGTGTCAGTGTAGAGAGTATGTCAGTGGAGGTGTGTGTGTCAGTGTAGAGAGTGTGTCAGTGTAGAGGGTGTGTCAGTGTAGAGAGAGTGTGTGTAGAGAGAGTCAGTGTTGAGAGTGTGTGTCAGTGTAGAGAGAGTGTCAGTGTAGAGAGTGTGTCAGTGTAGAGAGTATGTCAGTGTAGAGAGAGTGTGTCAGTGTAGAGAGTGTGTCAGTGTAGAGGGTGCGTGTCAGTGTAGAGAGTGGTGTGTAGAGAGAGTCAGTGTTGAGAGTGTGTCAGTGTAGAGAGTGTGTCATTGTAGAGAGTGTGTCAGTGTTGAGAGAGGTGTTCAGTTGTAGAGAGAGTGTGTGTAGAGAGAGTATGTAGAGAGAGTGTGTGTTAGAGTTAGTGTGTCAGGGTTAGAGAGTGTTGTTAGTGTAGAGAGAGTGTGTGTAGAGAGAGTGTGTCAGTGTAGAGAGAGTGTCAGTGTAGAGAGTGTGTCAGTGTATAGAGTATGTCAGTGTAGAGAGAGTGTGTCAGTGTAGAGAGAGTGTGTCAGTGTAGAGAGTGTGTCAGTATAGAGAGTGTATCGGTGGAGAGAGTGTGTTGGGTGTAGAGAGAGTGTGTCAGTGTAGAGAGAGTGTGTCAGTGTAGAGAGAGTGTGTGTTAGAGAGAGTGTGTCAGTGTAGAGAGTGTGTCGGTTGTAGAGATGTGTTGTCGGTTGTAGAGAGAGTGTGTCCGTGTAGAGAGAGTGTGTCAGTGTAGAGAGGAGAGGTCAGTGTAGAGAGAGTGTCAGTGTAGAGAGTGTGTCGGTGTGTAGAGAGTGCGTCAGTGTAGAGAGTGTGTCAGTGTTAGAGAGAGGTGTCAGATTGTAGAGAGTGTATCGGGTTGTTGTAGAGAGATGTGTTGGTGTTGTTAGAGAGAGTGTGTCAGTTGTAGAGAGTGTGTTCAGTGTAGAGAGAGGGTCAGTGTAGAGACGTGTGTCGGTGTTGTTTTGTAGAGAGAAGTTGTCCGGTTAGACGAAGAGAGTGTCGGTGGTAGCTGGTTTGTTGTTTTTGCTAGAGTGTGTGTCATTTGGTGTTAGAGAGCTGTGTCAGTGTAGAGAGAGTGGTGTCAGTTGTAGAGAGAGTGTTCAGTGTAGAGAGCGTGTTGTCGGTTGTGGAGAGTTGTTGATCAGCTGTAGAGAGAGATGTGTTGGTCAATTGTTTGAGAGAGCTGTGTCAGTTGAGAGCGTGTGGTACAGTGTAGAGGAGTGCCTGTGTCGAGTTTTTGTTTATTGTAGCGAGTGTGTCTGTGTAGAAGAGTGGTGTCAGTGTAGACGAGAGCTTCCTGTCGTCAGTGTAGAGAGAGTGCTTGTCAGTGTAGAGAGAGTGTGTCAGTGTAGAGCGAGTGTCAGTGTAGGAGAGAGTGTCAGTGTAGAGAGGTTTCGGTGTAGAGAGTGTGTTAGTGTAGAGAGTGTGTCAGTGTAGAGAGACTGTGTCACTTAGAGAGAGTGTGTCAGTGTAGAGAGTATGTCAGTGTAGAGGGTGTGTCAGTGTAGAGAGTGTGTCAGTGTAGAGGGTGTGTCAGTGTAGAGAGAGTGTGTGTAGAGAGAGTCAGTGTTGAGAGTGTGTCAGTGTAGAGAGTGTGTCATTGTAGAGAGTGTGTCAGTGTTGAGAGAGTGTGTCAGTGTAGAGAGAGTGTGTGTAGAGAGAGTGTGTAGAGAGAGTGTGTCAGTGTAGAGTTAGTGTGTCAGGGTAGAGAGTGTGTTAGTGTAGAGAGAGTGTGTGTAGAGAGAGTGTGTCAGTGTAGAGAGAGTGTCAGTGTAGAGAGTGTGTCAGTGTAGAGAGTATGTCAGTGTCGAGAGTGTGTCAGTGTAGAGAGTGTGTCAGTGTAGAGGGTGTTGTGTCAGTTGTAGAGAGAGTGTGTCAGTGTAGAGAGAGTGTGTCAGTGTAGAGAGAGTGTCAGTGTTAGAGAGAGTGTGTCAGTGTAGAGAGAGTGTGTCAGTGTAGAGAGAGTGTGTGTTGAGAGAGTGTGTAGAGAGAGTGTGTCAGTGTAGAGTTAGTGTGTCAGGGTAGAGAGTGTGTTAGTGTAGAGAGAGTGTGTATAGAGAGAGTGTGTCAGTGTAGAGAGCGTGTGTCATTGTAGAGAGAGTGTCAGTGTAGAGTGTGTGTCAGTGTAGAGAGTATGTCAGTTGTAGAGAGAGTGTGTCAGTGTAGAGAGAGTGTGTCAGTGTAGAGAGAGTGTGTTGTAGAGAGAGTCAGTGTAGAGAGAGTCAGTGTAGAGCGTGTGTCAGTGTAGAGAGTGTGTCATTGTAGAGAGTTTGTCAGTGTCGAGAGAGTGTGTCAGTGTAGAGAGAGTGTGTGTTGAGAGAGTATGTAGAGAGAGTGTGTCAGTGTAGAGTTAGTGTGTCAGGGTAGAGAGTGTGTTAGTGTAGAGAGAGTGTGTGTAGAGAGAGTGTGTCAGTGTAGAGAGAGTGTCAGTGTAGAGCGTGTGTCAGTGTAGAGAGTGTGTCAGTGTAGAGAGAGTGTGTGTAGAGAGAGTCAGTGTAGAGAGAGTCAGTGTAGAGCGTGTTTCAGTGTAGAGAGTGTGTCATTGTAGAGAGTTTGTCAGTGTCGAGAGAGTGTGTCAGTGTAGAGAGAGTGTGTGTTGAGAGAGTGTGTAGAGAGAGTGTGTCAGTGTAGAGTTAGTGTGTCAGGGTAGAGAGTGTGTTAGTGTAGAGAGAGTGTCAGTGTAGAGAGTGTGTTGGTTTAGAGAGTGTGTCAGTGTAGAGAGTGTGTTAGTGTAGAGAGAGTGTGTCAGTGTAGAGAGCGTGTGTCATTGTAGAGAGAGTGTCAGTGTAGAGAGTGTGTCAGTGTAGAGAGTGTGTCAGTGTAGAGAGAGTGTCAGTGTAGAGAGTGTGTCAGTGTAGAGAGTGTGTCAGTGTAGAGAGCGTGTGTCATTGTAGAGAGAGTGTCAGTGTAGAGAGTGTGTCAGTGTAGAGAGTGTGTCAGTGTAGAGAGAGTGTCAGTGTAGAGAGTGTGTTGGTTTAGAGAGTGTGTCAGTGTAGAGAGTGTGTTAGTGTAGAGCGAGTGTGTCAGTTCAGAGAGAGTGTGTCAGTGTAGAGAGAGTGTCAGTGTAGAGAGTGTGTGTAGAGAGAGTGTGTTTGTATAGAGAGAGTGTGTCAGTGTAGAGAGTGTGTCGGTGTAGAGAGAGTGTGTCGGTGTAGAGAGAGTGTGTCAGTGTAGAGAGAGTGTGTCAGTGTAGAAAGTGTGTGTGTAGAGAGTGTGTCAGTGTAGAAAGTGTGTGTGTAGAGAGATTGTGTCAGTGTTGAGAGTGTGTCAGTGTAGAAAGTGTGTGTGTAGAGAGAGTGTGTCAGTGTAGAGAGAGTGTGTCAGTGTAGAAAGTGTTTGTGTCGATAGAGTGTGAATTAAACCACAGGATTAGCTGGTTGGTAGTGGATCAATCTGATCAGACAAGCCCTGATACATCAGCAGGCAGCATTGTGGTGTTTCCATCTCCTACCCTGTGCTGGTTACAAAGAACCATGACAAAGATATTTATAACTAACCCAAGATAGTTCATCTGCGTCATTTACAGTTGGAGCAAATGAAGCATAGTGGGCAGAACAAGCAAGGAGGTGGGCAAAGCCAAACTTGAGTTCACAAGATCCTATTGGCACGTTGTAGCATGTATGCATATTTCCGTTAGGGAACGACTCCTCTGTGAAGTGCGCATGTGCTCATACTCAATTTGACCTTGCACTCCTTCTAAACAACTGCATTTTTTAAACCTTTTGCAAAGCACCAAACTCTATAAAACTTAGTGCACTGTGTTCGTAACAGAATCTAGTTTTGGGAACAGAGAAATCTATTGAGTTTAGATGTTTCAACAATGAGACAATTAGCATAATGTCAGCCCAGTTTCCATCCTCTCCCACTACCCCTGACTGGACTTCCTCTCAGTACCACATCTCTTCCTATAAATGACATTTTCCTGAGTCAGACAAGTTGTTTTCAGACACGTGTGAAGTTTCACATGTACTTTTTCAAGTGTTTTTCCCTCATGTGAAAAGCAAAGCCCCACATCTGGTCTCCTACCCAGGGACCAACCTGCTCAGCTTCAGAGGCAAACCAACAGTGTGATGCAGGATGCTATCTTTCTGGAATAAATGTGCCAAAACTAGCAACGGGAAAAAAGCCAGTGAATGCAAAGTCCAGGGTAACATAACCAAAGGTAGGGAAAATTGCAGGAAAGAGAGAGGCGTTTTATTTTGTCATAAAAAAAAAATTACTAAAAGATTTTGTCGTTGCATCCATTGACAATTCATTTGCAATAAAAAATTATTTCCTTGTAATATTTAGTTTTGTTATAAAGACTTTGGGGTTTATGTTTTGCTATCAATATCATTATTTCTTTTGCAGTATTAAGAATGTTGTTCTGAACTTCAGAGGTTTTGCTTGACATTAACGTCATGAACAACTCACCTCTTAGAGGATTGCACCACATAATAACACTATGACTCTATTAACGCTGTTTAAAGCAGCAATCCTTCATTGGATCGTTAACATTAAGTGCGTTCCCCGCCCCTGTTCGGTAAAAAGCTGAGAGATGGGCTGGAGAACTGTAACCACTCTCAAATCCACAGACTACGCTATGGATGCAGTGACTGACCATCCACAATATCAAAATCATAGTTTCCATGTTTTTAGACTATATTGTGTTTGTTTACATTTATTTTGTTTACAAACATTGGAGTAGATGTGGAGTTTTCTTACATGTGAAACTGCAAATGAAATGTTCACTTTCAAGTGTGGGTGGAATTGCAAGTTCACATATGAAAAACAATCACATGTAAAAAATCTAATTTGCGGTGTCGTATGTCGTATGTTCACATGTAAGTAAATAAAGTTCACATTTGAAAAATAATCACACAAAAGTTTTTCAGGTATGAAACTGCAAATTAGATTTGCGCAAATTATTGTTTTTTAAATTGCAAGTTCATATGTGAAAATCAATCACATGAAAAAATCTATTTTGCAGGATCACATGCAAGAAAACTCCACATCAGTTATCAGTTTTCTTGCATGTGATCCTGCAAAATAGATTTTTTCATGTGATTGATTTTCACATGTGAAAGTAGGATTTTTTGTATCATACTCTCTCTTTCTTTCTTTCTCTCTTTCACGCACACACACACACACACACACACGCACACACACGCAGATTTGTCCCCAGTTAGTCATGACGTCCCCATACGGAAGGTGTGCAAACAGTTCAATGTCCCCATTGGGCCAGTAAAACAAGAACAGACACACACACACACACACTCTCTCTCTCTCTCTCTCTCTCTCTCTCTCTCTCTCTCTCTCTCTCTCTCTCTCTCTCTCTCTCTCTCTCTAACACACACACACACATATGCAGTCTCCAGTAAAGGTGTGTATGAAAGATTAGGTTCTGTGTCCCCGAGCTAGGCGCCAGAGCAGTTGTATCATAAGTAAGCAGTAAGCAGTAGGCAGTAAGCAGTAAGCAGTAAGCAGTAGGCAGTAAGCAGTAAGCAGTAGGCAGTAAGCAGTAAGCAGTAAGCAGTAAGCAGTAGGCAGTAAGCAGTAAGCAGTAAGCAGTAGGCAGTAAGCAGTAGGCAGTAAGCAGTAAGCAGTAAGCAGTAAGCAGTAGGCAGTAAGCAGTAAGCAGTAAGCAGTAAGCAGTAGGCAGTAAGCAGTAGGCAGTAAGCAGTAAGCAGTAAGCAGTAAGCAGTAGGCAGTAAGCAGTAAGCAGTAAGCAGTAAGCAGTAAGCAGGCATCGTGATGAGAAGGGATTTCAGCACAAAGTAAAACTCTAGAAGAAGTCAGAGACCACAGATCCGTCCTATAAAGAGCTGGGAGAGCCTGCTTACATGCAGCATGAATGACAGGAGTTACTCCTGGCTCCCACAAACCAAACTGTTTGGGAACATGAAACATTGAGTTCCACCTGGAAACAGTTAGCCGGGAAAATTCTACCTGGGTGGACACCTGTAAACTAGGAAACTCCTACAGATTGTTAATGAACATGATATACAGTACAGCAGATGAAGGAAGCCATCATGAAGACTGTTGGAGAGGTTGTACTCTGATCCTGAGCATCAAATGGGGTTCTTTAGACAGATCAAGAAATATTTACTGTATCCATGATTCCTGTGCATCCATTTGACTGTGTGTAATAAACTCCAGTAAGAATCTACTGGAGTTGCAATATCCGTGCAAACAACAGCAGTCTGTTTCAACAACAGCAGTCTGTTTCAACAACAGCAGTCTGTTTCAACAACAGCAGTCTGTTTCATCAACAGCAGTCTGTTTCAACAACAGCAGTCTGTTTCATCAACAGCAGTCTGTTTCAACAACAGCAGTCTGTTTCATCAACAGCGGTCTGTTTCATCAACAGCAGTCTGTTTCAACAACAGCAGTCTGTTTCATCAACAGCAGTCTGTTTCATCAACAGCAGTCTGTTTCAACAATAGCAGTCTGTTTCATCAACAGCGTTCTGTTTCAACAACAGCGGTCTGTTTCATCAACAGCGGTCTGTTTCATCAACAGCAGTCTGTTTCAACAACAGCAGTCTGTTTCATCAACAGCAGTCTGTTTCATCAACAGCAGTCTGTTTCATCAACAGCAGTCTGTTTCAACAACAGCAGTCTGTTTCAACAACAGCAGTCTGTTTCATCAACAGCAGTCTGTTTCATCAACAGCAGTCTGTTTCAACAATAGCAGTCTGTTTCATCAACAGCGGTCTGTTTCAACAACAGCGGTCTGTTTCATCAACAGCGGTCTGTTTCATCAACAGCAGTCTGTTTCAACAACAGCAGTCTGTTCATCAACAGCAGTCTGTTTCATCAACAGCAGTCTGTTTCATCAACAGCAGTCTGTTTCATCCATCATCAACAGCAGTCTGTTTCAACAACAGCAGTCTGTTTCAACAACAGCAGTCTGTTTCATCAACAGCAGTCTGTTTCATCAACAGCAGTCTGTTTCATCAACAGCAGTCTTACTGGCATTGTTTGTGATCATGATGAATTCAGTTATGTTTTCTTTATGAGTATATAAATGAGATTGTTTTCTATACTGAAGCATTATCAACTACACCCTCACACACTCCTTTCCAAGGACTCCAGTGCCTATCTGTCTGTTGACCAGGGTTAGACTGGGACTTTTATATCGATGTTTTAATCCTTCACTAAATGCTTTATTCCATTTACTGGGCCTGATGTTGGACATGGAGCGCGTTATGCTGTCATCTCAATAACAATTGCATTTTCAACACTATCAAAAGGAAGTATACGCAAATGTTTTCTTTACACTCTGTTTTTTCCTGTCCTGTTTAATTTGAGCATATTGGTACGCATTTGCTTTGTTTTGTTTGGATAAATGCAGTCAATAAGAAGACAAAATCGTCTTGTTTTCATGCCATTGACCAGTTGAGCCCCTACTCCTCCTCCTTCTTAATATTTACCAACATTGAGTATTTTCTTCCGTGCGTGTAGCCGAAAAGCCCCTGCGGCCGCGGAACGTGAAGCTGACGTCAGTGGACAAGGGCCTGAGGGTGAGCTGGGAACCTCCCAACCAGCTGGACGGTCGCCCGGTGGACCGCTACACCATCAGCTACGGAAAGTCCATGAGGACACTGCGCTTCATCAAGGTGGACAAGGACAGACGCTCCGAGGTACTGGAGGATGTAGGTAAGACATTGAACAAAAGAGAGAGAGAGAGAGAGAGAGAGAGAGAGAGAGAAATAAAGTGGGGCTGAAGGAGAGTGGGAGAGATAAAAGTAGAGAAAGTGAGGGAGAGTAAGAAGGAATGTTAGGGGGTGAGCATGACAGGACTGGTGGTGGCAGAAAGAGAGGGAGTGAGAGAAAGAGGAATAAGGGAGAGAAAGAAAGAGAGAGAGAGAGGGATAGAGGGAGAGAAAAAGAGAGAGGGAGGGAGAGAGAGAGAGGGAGGGAGAGAGAGAGAAAGAGAGAGAGTGAGAGAAAGAGGGATGGAGGGAGAGAAAGAAAGAGAGAGAGAGAGGGATAGAGGGAGAGAAAGAGAGAGGGAGAGGAAGAGAGAGAGGGATAGAGGTAGAGAATGAGAGAGAAGGAGAGAAAGAGAGAGAGAGTGAGGGAAAGAGGGATGAGGGAGAGAAAGAGAGAGAGGGAGGGAGAGAGAGAGAGGATTGGCCTAAACTATGGAGTGTGTTTCAGAGCCCGGAGTTCTGCACTTTCTGAAGATGAGTGCAGAGAACAAGGAGGGGATCAGCAAACCTGTCTACAGAGCAGAGACGCCAGGAGGTGAGGGGGGGGGCAGCCTGGGGACCGTTACATCTTCAACAGGAGGGGCCAGGGCCCTCAAAACCAAAGCCTTCAGTGTGGCCGTGCCTCGTGGCACCAGTAAGCACATCTACTGTGTGTGTGTGTGTGTGTGTGTGTGTGTGTGTGTGTGTGTGTGTGTGTGTGTGTGTGTGTGTGTGTGTGTGTGTGTGTGTGTGTGTGTGTGTGTGTGTGTGTGTGTGTGTGTGTGTGTGTGTGTGTGCGTGTGTGTGTGCATGTGTGTGTGTTCCACTGTTAACCAGAAGGTCAGAGATGCGTTTCAACACACGTTGTTAATGTGCACTTTACACTAGCAGTGCTTTTAAACAGTCACAACATACCCCGACTAAAACATGGCAGCCCCAGACTGTAGTTATTGGAGGTTTTTAGGGCATTTAGGACCAATACCCAACTGATTTTTCCAACAGTATGAAAGCAGTTCACCCGCCCTTTGTCACATTTCCATTTTCCTCTGAGCTTGGAGCTTGGCATCACAGGGCTATACTTCATCAGCAGCCCAAGCCTGGGGCCAGCCCTTGTTTTCCACATCTAAACCTATCCTCGGTCCAATAACCCAAACCCATGTGTTGTGGTCTCTGACTCTGTGTGTGTCTGTCTGTCTGATTGTGTGTGTGTGTCTGTCTGATTGTGTGTGTGTGTGTGTGTGTGTGTGTGTGTGTGTGTGTGTGTGTGTGTGTGTGTGTGTGGTGTGTGTGTGTGTGTGTGTGTGTGTGTGTGTGTGTGTGTGTGTGTGTGTGTGTGTGTGTGTGTGTGTGTGTAGAGGGACTAGGAGTGTATGAGATGATTTTCTCCTTGCAGATCAATCTGTTCCCACAACATGCTAGCAGCATTAGTCATCGTAAATAACACCACGTTGCTTCTTCATCATTAATGTGTTTGTACAGACCTCTGTTATAGCAACAGGTCCACAATATGAGTTATGGATGGAGAGAGAGAGAGAGAGAGAGAGAGAGAGAGAGAGAGAGAGAGAGAGAGAGAGAGAGAGAAGGAAGGGGAGGAGTAGAAAGGTGCAATGGTGGAGAAGGGAAGAGGGTGAGAGAGAGATGAAGAGAGAGGGGGAGGAGAGGTACAACCTGATTGAAATGTTAGAACAGTGACGTCATACTGCTTTCAGTACTAATAGTTAATTTGTTATGATAAAAAAAGATACTGAAAACCACCTGTGTGTTTTTTCTTTTTACCTGTGTGAAGTCTGCAGTACTTACTTGTTCAATGTTGACTCTGTGATTTACCTGTGTGTGATTACCTGTTCCCCAGGTGGTGAATGGGTCAAACTGGACGGCTTTGCAGTGGTGGGCGGGGCACCTGTCAATGCATCCTCTCCAGGTAACATAGAACGTGACTCCAGTGTACTCAAACGAGTCTATATTTACACCAACGTGGATATTGTTCATGTGCATGTTGGTCTTGGAACTAGAAGTAAAATTATCCTTAGAAGTCCCATTACACAGGCAAATGTAAAATTGCAGCTGTCATCGCAAAGGTAAAAAGAGCTCCATTCTCTAATTTGATAATTAATCCTAATGTTATGACTCTGGTAGCCAGGGAAACATAGCCCAGTCCCCTCTCTTCTCCCTCTGCTCTGAGTCGATGGGGCGGGTCTATCTAACTGAACCACTGGTATGTCTGGCCTGGTCCGTAGACCCTCGGATCCCTTCCACAAAAGACAGAAGCTAATATCTGGCAGTCAGAGGGTTGTTGAGTTGTCTTTAGTCTTTTGGAACTCTTGTGAGGGTTTAATGTAATTTATTTATTGTTTACTTCACTTGCTTTGGCAATGTAAACATATGTTTTCCATGCCAATAAAGCCCTTAAATTGAAATTGAAATTGAGAGAGAGAGAGGGAGAGAATATGAAGAAGAAAAAACAAGAGAAATAGAAGAAAAGGCAGTTGATTGAAACCAAATGGAACATCTCAGCCTGCCTTCTGCAGGAGCTCCCTCTCTATCTATCTCTCTCTCTCTCTCCTTCTCTCTCTCTCGCACTCTCTCCGTCTCCTTCTCTCTCTCTCTCTTGCTTTTTCTCTCCTCCTCTCTCCTCTCCCTCTCTCTCTTGCTCTCCCCCTCTATCTCTCTCTTGCTCTCTCTCTCCCCCTCTCTCTCGTTCTTTCTCCCTCTTGCTCTCTCTCTCTCTCTCTCTCTCTCTCTCTCTCTGAATTTGAATTTGAGTGATAAACAGAGAGAGAGAGAGAGAGAGAGGGAGCGAGGAGTCTCAAAGTAAGTGAAGAATCCATAGACTTACCACTTCTGGGAAAATTGGAAAACACTAAACAAACATAAACAGGAAGAGTTATCTATCCAAAATGGAGATGTATGGATAAACCACCACTCCAATCTTTTTGGCCCTATAACAAAGAACAAACAGCAAAAACAAATACAAATCATAGAATCTACTATTAAAGACTACCAGAACCCACTGGATTCTCAAATTACCTTGAATGAGTTACAGGACAAAATACACATCCTCCAACCCAAAAAGGCCTGTGGTGTTGATAGTATCCTAAATAAAATAATAAAATATGCAGACCACAAATTCCAATTGGCTATACTTAAACTCTTTAACATCATCCTTAGCTCTGGCATCTTCCCCAATGTTTGGATCCAATGACTGATCACCCCAATCCATACAAGTGGAGACAAATTTGACCCCAATAACTACCGTGGGATATGTGTCAACAGCAACCTTGGGGAAATTCTCCTCATTATCATTAACAGCAAGCTCGTACATTTCCTCAGCGAAAACAATGTACTGAGCAAATGTCAAATAGGCTTTTTGCCAAATGACTGTACGACAGACCACGTATTCACCCTGCACACCCCAATTGACAAACAAACAAACCAAAGCAAAGGCAAAGTCTTCTCATGCTTTGTTGATTTCCAAAAATCTTTTGACTCAGTTTGGCACAAGGGTCTGCTCTACAAATTGATGGAAAGTGGTGCTGGTGGAAACATACCACATTATAAAATCCATGTACACAAACAACAAGTGTGTGGTTAGAATTGGCAAAAAAATACATTTCTTCCCACATGGTTGTGGGGTGAAACAGGGATGCAGCTTGAGCCACACCATCTTCAACATATATATTAGAACAGTCTGCAACACCCGGCCTCAGAATCTGAAGTCAAATGTCTACTGTTTGCTGATAATCTGGTGTTTCTGTCCCCAACCAAGAAGGGCCTACAGCTCTGTCAGACCTGGGCAAAGTGAAACACCAAATAATGCATGCAGAGCAGAATTATGCCGACACCCGCTAAATGTCAAAATCCAGAAAAGAGACATTCAATTCTACAACCACCTAAAAGGAAGTGATTCCCAAACCATCCATAACAAAGCCATCACCCACAGAGAGATGAACCTGGAGAAGAGTCCCCTAAGCAAGCTGGTCCTGGGGCTCTGTTCACAAACACAAACAGACTCCACAGAGCCCCAGGACAGCAACACAATTAGACCCAACCAAATCATGACAAAACAAAAAGGTACAGTTGAAGTCAGAAGTTTACATCCACTGAGGTTGGAGTCATTAAAACTTGTTTTTCAACCACTCCACAAATTTCTTGTTAACAAACTATAGTTTTGGCAAGTCGGTTAGGACATCTACTTTGTGACATCTACTTTGTTTACAGACAGATTATTTAAATTATAATTCACTGTATCACAATTCCAGTGGGTCAGAAGTTTACATACACTATGTTCACTGTGCCTTTAAACACCTTGGAAAATTCCAGAAAATGATGTCATGGCTTTCGAAGGTTCTGAAAGGCTAATTGACATCATTTGAGTCAATTGGAGGTGTACCTGTGAATGTATTTCTAGGCCTACCTTCACACTCAGTGCATCTTTGCTTGACATCATGGGAAAATCAAAAGAAATCAGCCAAGACCTCCACAAGTCTGGTTCATCCTTGGGAGCAATTTCCAAATGCCTGATGGTACCACGTTCATCTATACAAAAAACAGTACGCAAGTATAAACACCATGGGACCACGCAGCCGTCATACCGCTCAGTAAGGAGACGCGTTCTGTCTCCTAGATGAACGTACTTTGGTGTGAAAAGTGCAAATCAATCCCAGAACAACAGCAAAGGACCTTCTGGAGATGCTGGAGGAAACAGGTACAAAAGTATCTATATTCCACAGTATAACGAGTCCTATATCGACATAGCTTGAAAGGCTGCTCAGCAAGGAAGAAGCCACTGCTCCAAAACCGCCATAAAAAAAAGCCAGACTACGGTTTGCAACAGCACATGGGGAATAAGATCGTACTTTTTGGAGAAATGTCCTCTGGTCTGATGAAACAAAAATAGAACTATTTGGCCATAATGACCATTGTCATGTTTGGAGGAAAAACTGTGAGGCTTGTGACGCTTGCAAGCCGAACAACACCATCCCAACCGTGAAGCACGGGGGTTGCAGCATCATGTTGTGGGGTTGCTTTGCTGCAGGAGGGACTGGTGCACCTCACAAAATAGATGGCATCATGAGGTAGGAAAATTATGTGGATATATTAAAGCAACATCTCAAGACATCAGTCAGGAAGTTAAAGCTTGGTCATAAATGGGTCTTCCAAATGGACAATGACCCCAATCATACTTCCAAAGTTGTGGCAAAATGGCTTAAGGACAACAAAGTCAAGGTATTGGAGTGGCCATCAGAAAGCCCTGACCTCAATCCTATAGAAAATTTGCGGGCAGAACTGAAAAAGCGTGTGCGAGCAAGGAGGCCTACCAACCTGACTCGGTTACACCAGCTCTGTCAGGAGGAATGGGACAAAATTCACCCAACTTATTGTGGGAAGCTTATGGAAGGCTTCCCGGAACATTTGACCCAAGTTAAACAATTTGAAGGCAATGCTACCAAATACTTATTGAGTGTATGTAAACATCTGACCCACTGGGAATGTGATGAAAGAAATAAAAGCTGAAATAAGCTCTCTAATATTATTCTGACATTTCACATTCTTAAAATAAAGTGGTGTTCCTAACTGACAGGAAGTTTTTACTAGGATTAAATGTCAGGAATTGTGAAAAACGGAATTTAAATATATTTGGCTAAGGTGTATGAAAACCTTTGACTTCAACTGTAATTACTTGACACATTGGAAATAATTTTTTAAAATACCAGCGAGAACTAGAATGCTATTTGGCCCTAACAGAGAGTACACAGTGGCAGAATACCTGACCACTGTGATTGACTCAAACTTAAGGAAAGCTTTGACTCTGTACAGACTCCGTGAGCATAGCCTTGATATTGAGAAAGGCAGCCGTAGGCAGACCTGGCTCTCAAGCGAAGACAGGTTATATGCACACTGCCCACAAAATGAGGTGGAACTTCCTAAACTCCAGCCAAAAGTATGACAATATTAGAGACACATATTTCCCTCAGAGTAGCCACAAAGAATTTGAAAACAAACCCAATTTTGATAAACTCCCATATCTATTCTCCCAAGATTTTCACCTGTTGCCACAAGAAAAGGGCAACCAGTGAAGAACAAACAACATTGTAAATACAACCCATATTTATGTTTATTTATTTTCCAATTTGTCCTTTAGCTATTTGCACATAATATGAGAGAGAGAGAGAGAGAGAGAGAGAGAGAGAGAGAGAGAGAGAGAGAGAGAGAGAGAGAGAGAGAAGGGGGGATTAGTTGTGGCAGGGCAGAGATAGATCAGCAAACCCTCTCACACACAGACTGCTTCTGTCCTGTCAGGAACTCTTGTCCTGTCCTCCTATCCTTCTTATCTTCTCTTCACTTATCCTCTTCTCATCTCTCCTTCACTGACCCAGCAGGTAATAACTCCTACATATTCATTTCATAAGAGCGTAATGACTAACCCTTTATGACCATATCTTATGCCCACCTCTACTTTATCACTCTGTCTGACTGGATTGTATCAACCTCTGCTGCAAAGGCATTCATTCACTCTGAGGGAAAGAAGACCGCACAGCCTTTCATCTGACAATGATTATGGGAAAGAGGGATGAGAGATGGGGGGAAGGAGAGAAAGGAAAGGGAGTGACATGTTTTTCATTATGTTGTCAATGCTATCACTCGGCATGCCAGCGAAGCACGGGAGGGCTGGGGAAGAGAAGATGGATGGTGGAACTGTCTGGCTGTCTGTCTGAGACGACTGTCCAGGCTGGAGTCAGACAGATATCATGTGATAACATCAGGAAGTAGGAAACAGGAAGCAGCAGCAGATGACATGGGAAGATTGTGTGGTCCGTGGTCGCTGTCTGTGTCCACGTTGTGACATCTCCAATGGTTACAGCGTCTCAGATACTGTAACTTCTTTTGATTATTGGAGAATAATTCCTTTTGGGCAAATTGGGACATATGGGGAGTTTCCCTGAGTACTCCACGGCATTTGAAACATTTCAAAGCATAATGATGAGATAGAAACTCATAGTAGTGATTGCAGCGATCTGCATGTGAACCTGAGATTCCTTATGGTCTTATCAGGGTAAGGTGAACCATACTGCACTTCAGCGATATTTTTTTCTCTCTTCCAGCTCGTCCATCTCCTACTCCAGACACCCGGCCCAGGCCTGACCCCCCTGTGAGGATTCATGTGATGACAGGAACAGAGACAGGACTAGATGAGGCATTGCGCCCCTCAGGCCTAACCTCCCCCAGGGGGCAGCGGATCCGGAGACCCCCCCAGTCGTCCTCCGGCCCTCGTCAGCCAGAGAGGGCTAGGGCAGGGCCAGCCCTGCTTGACCAGAGGTCCCAACACCAACAACACCACACCCAGCCACAGGCAGACCAGAGAAACAGACACAACCTCAAACTAGGTAAGAGCACCTGGATCTCTCTCACACTGAGTTTGCATATTGTTGTGTGATGAGGGAATTAGAAGGTAGGCCCTTAAATGGCAGGTAATCTAAAACTCAGCCTAAAGAAGAGTCCAGTAGTATAAACGCGTTGCAGTTGTGCGTCTTGATGCTATATAAGGTTTAATCTGCTCCTACTTACAGCGTATCTATTCTTTGTAGATATTACCTGTACATAGTTTACTAAAGTTTTCTTCATCGTACTGGTCGCCTACTTGTTGTCTTTCTTGTATATTGTTGTGTGAACAGTACAGTATGTACTGTGTGTGCTTAGTGCCCACCCATAGTGTGTTGTAGAGTTTAAACGCTGGCCTATGTCTCTCTGTTCGTAGCTTCTGAGTCCGTCTATGTGGTATCACTGCAGGCACAGAGAGCAACGGGGCGGAGCGCGCCAAGCAGCAGGGCCACCCTGACCAAAAAAGCTCCACCAGGTACACCTTATGACCATGTTATTTGTCTTTACAACATCCTTAGAAGCCTTTATAACCACTCTTAATTAACTACATCCAGCTGCAAGGAAATCCTCTTCAGACAACACTCAAGCTACTAATTATATTATATCATTACATTATTATATTATTACACTATTATAATATTATTACATTATTGTATAATTACATTATCATATTATGATATTACATTATTATATGTTTTACATGATTATATTATAATAGTACATTATTATATTATTACATGATCATATTATTATATTGTATTATTACTTGATTATATTATATTATATTATTATTACATTATTATATGATTACATTATTATATTGCATTATTATATTATTACATTATTATATGATTACATTATTATATTGTATTATAACAGTATTACATTATTATATTGCATTGTTAAATTATTACATTATTATATGATTACATTATTATATTGTATTATAACATTATTACATTATTATATTGCATTATTATATTATTATATTATTACATTATTATATTGTATTATTACTTGATTATATTATATTATTATTACATTATTATATGATTGCATTATTATATTGTATTATAACATTATTGCATTATTATATTGCATTATTATATTATTACATTATTATATGATTACATTATTCTATTGTATTATAACATTATTACATTATTATATTGCATTATTATATTATTATATTATTACATTATTATATTGTATTATTACATGATTATATTATATGATTTATATTAGTACATTATATTATTATATTATTACATTATTATATGATTACATCATTATATTGTATTATAACATTATTACATTATTATATTATAACATGATTATATTATTGCATGATTATATTATTACATGATTATATTTTTACATTATTATATTGTTACATTATTATATTATTATATTGTATTATAACATTATTACATGGTTATATTATTGTATGGTATTATAACATTATTATATTATTACATTATTATATTGTTACATTATTACATTATTATATTGTATTATAACATTATTACGTGATTATATTATTATATGGCATTATTACATAATTATATTGCTGTATGGTGTTGTTATATTATTATAATATTACATTATTATATTGTTACATTATTATATTATTATATGGTATTATAACATTATTACATGATTATATTATTACATGATTATATTATATTATTACATTATAACATTATATTATGTGATTATATTATTACATGGTATTATTACATGGTATTATTACATTATGTGATTATATTATTACATGGTATTATTACATTATTATATTATTACATGATCATATTATTATATTGTATTATTACATTATTACATTATTACATTATTATATTATTATTTTTTTATATTTTATTTTACCTTTATTTTACTAGGCAAGTCAGTTAAGAACAAATTCTTATTTTATGGCCTAGGGACAGTGGGTTAACTGCCTGTTCAGGGGCAGAACGACAGATTTGTACCTTGTCAGCTCGGGGATTCGAACTTGCAACCTTTCGGTTACTAGTCCAACGCTCTAACCACTAGGCTACCCTGCCGCCCCATTACATTATTATATTTAATTAATATATTATTATATGGTTACATTATTATATTATTATATTGTATTATAACATTATTACATGATTATATTATTACATGATTATATTATATTATAACATTATTATGTGATTATATTATTACATGGTATTATTACATTATTATATTATTACATGATCATATTATTATATTGTATTATTACATGATTATATTATTATATTGTATTATTACATGATTATATTATTATATTGTATTATTACATGATTATATTATTATATTGTATTATTACATGATTATATTATTATATTGTATTATTACATTATTATATTATTACATGGTCATATTATTACATTATTATATTATTACATGATTATATTATTACATGATCATATTATTATATTGTATTATTACATGATCATATTATTATATTGTATTATTACATTATTATATTATTACATGATCATATTATTATATTGTATTATTACATGATTATATTATTACATGATCATATTATTATATTGTATTATTACATGATTATATTATTACATGATCATATTATTATATTGTATTATTACATGATCATATTATTATATTATATTATTACATGATTATATTATTACATGATCATATTATTATATTGTATTATTACATGATTATATTATTACATGATCATATTATTATATTATATTATTACATGATTAGATTATATTATTTATATTATTACATGATTATATTGCTATATGGTGTTGTTACATTATTATAATATGACATTATTATATTGCTACATTATTATATTTAATTAATACATTATTATATTATTACAAATGTATATTGTATTGTATTATTACATTATTATCTTATATTATTACAACACTCAAACCACATGACACAACACACTTTTTAGAGTTTTACACCATTTCAACACCTCTCCTCATATAGCAATGTAAAAACAGACTACATTTCAGTAATGCACACACTTAGAAAAAAGGTAGCCATTTGACTAGATGTTCAGGAGCCTTTTGGTCCTAGACTTGGCGCTCCGGTACCGCTTGCCACACTCTATGACAAGGGTGGCTGGAATCTTTGACAATTTTTAGGGCCTTCCTCTGACATATATAGAGGCCCTGGATGGCAGAAAGCTTGGCCCCAGTGATGTACTGGGCCGTTCGCAATACCCTCTGCACTACCCTCACAGTTGCCATACCAGGCAGTGATGCAACCTGCTCTCAATGGTGCAGCTGTAGAACCTTTTGAGGATCTGAGGACCCATGACAAATCTTTTCAGTCTCCTGAGGGGGAATAGGTTTTGTCATGCCCTCTTCACATCTGGACCATCTTAGTTTGTTGGTGATGTGGACACCAAGGAACTTGAAGCTCTCAACCTGCTCCACTACAGCCCCGTCGATGAGAATGGGGACATGCTCGGTGCTCCTTTTCCTGTAGTCCACAATCATCTCCTTTGTCTTGATCACGTTGAGGGAGAGGTTGTTGTCCTGGCACCACACGTCTAGGTCTCTGACCTCTTCCCTTTAGGCTGTCTCGTCGTTGTCGGTGATCAGGCCTACAACTGTTGTGTCATCAGGCAACAAGGCCTAGCCTTGCAGTCATGAGTGAAGAGGGAGTACAGCAGGGGTTCTTCGTCTGTCCCCATATGAGAACCCTTTTTGGTTCCAGGTAGAACCTCTGTGGAAAGGGTTCTACCTGGAACCTAAAAAATATTATTCAAAGGGTTCTCCTATGGGGACAGCCAAAGAACCCTTTTAGGTTCTAGATAGAACCTTTTTTTCTAAGAGTATAGTAACTTATTTTCAGTTAATTGTGCTTAGACCTGCAGACCTCCAGACCATGTTGTGTGTTGTGTATCCCCCATGCAGAGCCTGAGGAGCATGAGGCCAAAGACATCAGCGTGAGGGTCATGTCCCCTCAGTCTGTCCTCATCAGCTGGGTGGACCCGTCCATCGAGATGGAGAAGGTCCTCCCTGGGGACTCCAGGTGAGAGAGTGTGTGTGTTTTTGTGTGTCTGTGAGAAAGAGAGATAAGTCATATAATCAATTTCCCCCTCTCCAGACACTACACAGTGAAGTACAGGGAGAAGGGTGAGTCTGCTCGATGGGAGTACAAGGAGACCAACCAGAGGAGGCAGCTGATAGATACCCTGTCAGCTGACAGGATGTACGAGTTTTCTGTCCGCATCTCCAAGAGAGACAACCATGGCAAGTGGAGCACATCTGTGTTCCAGAGGACCCCAGAATCGGGTAGGTTGTCTTACTTCCTGTCTGAAAAGAAAGGATAACCCCAAGTCTTCAATGTCATTTCCCATCTTTTAAAGTGGAAATCTACATTTCAAGCAATACAAAAGCGACTGTTTTGGTAAAGGGATTAGTGATGTGGCTGCGGAGATGTAACCACTCTCAGATTAACAGACAGACTATAGACTGACCATCCATGATATCAACATTATAGTTTGAACCACGTTATGAGGCTTTACAGTGTTTATTTACATGTACTTTGTTTACAAACATTGGAGTAAAACAATGTTATATTTTGTTTTCTGATGTTGTATGACAGTTGAACTAAGCTCATGAGGCATTTATAAATTACATTCAAGAATCAATGGGTTTATATAAGATTGCCCCTTTAAGAGGGAAAATTGGGTTTATATAAGATTGCCCCTTTAAGAGGGAAAATTGGGTTTATATAAGATTGCCCCTTTAAGAGTGAAAATTGTATTTTCTTGATTAAAGCTGCTATTTCCCTTTATTTACATTTTCAAAGAGTCACGTGAGTCATACAATGAAAGATTTAAGGGTAAATCATAGGTTTTGGCGTTGATTCATATTTAATACAGATTGTTCCATTCAATCCCTCCTTACCTTAGACTGTAAACTGTCATGGTCAAAACGTATAGATTCAATGGTTGTAAAGATGGGGAGAGGACTGGACCATAATAAAAAGATGCTCTGCTTTTTTGACACCACAATCCAAACAGCAAGTCATACAGTCTCTAGTTTTGTCTTATCTTGATTATTGTCCAGTCATGTGGTCCAGTGCTGCAAGGAAAGACCTAGTTAAGCTGCAGCTGGCTCAGAACACATTTTGCTCTTCATTGTAATCAAAAGGCTGATATAAATACTATGCAGGCCGGTCTCTCTTGGCTAAGAGTTGAGGAGAGACTGACTGCATCACTTCTTCTTTTTATAAGAAACATTCATGTGTTGGAAATCCCAAATTGTTTCCATAGTCAACTTACACACAGCTCTGACACACACACACTTACCCCACCAGACATGGCACCAGGGGTCTTTAAACAGGCCCCACATCCAGAACAAATTCAAGAAAGCGTACAGTATTATATAAAGCCCTTATTGCATGGAACTTCCTTCCATCTCAAATAAACAGCAAACCTGGTTTCAAAAAACAGATGAAGCAACACCTCACGGCACAACGCCTCTCCCCTATTTGACCTAGATAGAATATGTGTATGTATTGATATGGAGGCCTTTTAAATGTATGTAGTTCTGTCCTTGAGCTGTTCTGTATTATGTCATGTTGTCTGGATCCCAGGAAGAGTAGCTGCTGCATTTGGAACAGCCAATGGGGACCCCAATAAAATACCTTCATGAAAACCTCTGCCAGTTTGTGATTTCCATCTCATTGCTTTATGTCATAATTCAGCACAGTTGTTGTATATCACTCCAATCCTCCCTTAACTGATCCTGTATACTGGTGTCATACAGTATATTCTGTCATGAGTGTAACATTCATATTGTAGCATTCATACAGCCTAGCTGACTGCTGCTTGGAGCTCTAGTCTAAATTTCCTTAGAGGATCTCCGGGGTGTGTTCTCTGGAAACGTATAGCAAACTTTACATTCGTTTTTCCCTATTTGAAGCCTATTGGCAGGAACTACAGTACTGTTACTGTACAAGTAGCCACTTCTCCTTCTTCTCTTCTCCTAGCTTCTGTCTTCTCTCTCGGTACGCATTCCTTCTTATCCCTTTTGTCCTCTGTGCTGCTCAGCTCCCTCCGGTCCTCCAGAGAACTTTCACGTGAAGGCGCTGAGAGGGAAGGGAACCGCCGTCACGGCGACCTGGGACCCTCCTGAGGAACCCAACGGGAGGATACGTGGTCAGAGCATGACACTCCTCTCTGATCCTTCAGTAGATGATTTCACTGTACAGATGTAGGATCTACAGTTCACCAGTTTCTCACAGCAGGAAAATAATCCTGCAGTAAAAGGAAATGTGAATTATTGTGTGGATTATAACTATTGGCCGTTGTTGAAGTGGTTGATACATTTTTTGTGATAGCAAATCAGGTATGACACTTACAAGTGGAAATGACAAACTTTAAAATGTTTAATACGCTCCAACTTGGCATTTCCTGCTGTGTACATCTGTATCTCTCGTCAAATATGTGTTGACAAATAAACAGTCAAACAGTCAACTAATTGATCAATATGAATCCATCAGTTATTCAACTGATCAATCAAAGCCCCACCTAAATACTTAATCAATCCATCAATTCTAAACCACATTATACATCAATTTATTGATTGAGTTTTATTAAACACATACATTGTTGGTGCTATGTACTGATCCTGGTACTCCTCTGCTCAGAGTACATCATGTCCTATGCTCCTGCCATGAAACCCTTTGGGATGAAGTCAGTGACATACCGCGGCAGCATCACCTCAGCCATCGTAGACGGCCTCCAGCCTGGGGACCGTTACATCTTCAAGATCAGGGCCACCAACAGGAGAGGCCAGGGCCCTCAAACCAAAGCCTTCAGTGTGGCCGTGCCTCGTGGCACCAGTAAGCACATCTACTGTGTGTGTGTGTGACTTTGATGTGTGTGTGTGTGTGTGTGTGTGTGTGTGTGTGTGTGTGTGTGTGTGTGTGTGTGTGTGTGTGTGTGTGTGTGTGTGTGTGTGTGTGTGTGTGTGTGTGTGTGTGTGTGTGTGTGTGTGTGTGTGTGTGAGTGCATTTCCGCATGTGTGTGTGTTGATAGTTGCATTTCTAATGTCCTAATGGTTTGTACACTTAACTAATACTCCATCTTACTTGTCAGCCAACAGCGCTGCCTCCCCGCCAACTCATCACTCCAAGGGCCAAGGAGGCCGTAGAACCAGCCACACACCTTCTCGGACCACCGAACAGGACAGTTACCATGACGATGACACCGACCTCCAATTAGACGCCGTGACCGAACAGCTGAGCACACCCACCCAGACCACATCCTCCGCCACCAGACGGACACGCCCACTCACCCAGACACGCTCCTATCACAGCATCTTCTCAGATGTGAGGGGCACGGTCAGGAAGGGGGCGACCAATCAGCAACTAGGAGGCAGTACCTCTTCAGCCAGAGATAAGGGGAGAGAGACAGAAACAGAGGATGAGCAGGAGGAGAAGTACAAAACAACAGAACCCAATCCAGAAGAACAGAAGAAGGTGAGGCTCACCAACGAGGCTCTGGAGGAGAAGAAAGAAGCATTGACTCAGAACAACGGTGTTCCTTCTGAACCTGAGGAGGAGGACAGGAGCCATGGCAGAGGGAGAGGGAAAGATCCAGCTGTAGATGAGACCTCTAGCCCCAGCCTCAAAACAGAGGTTCCCTCATCAGAGGGCTCCTCATCATCGTCCAAACCCTCCTACCCTCTCCGCAAACCTCTCTCCGGTAGACGCATCAACTCTGGTCGACGGCAATTCTCCCGGACATCTGGCTTAGGGTCAGTGTTCCAGCCGAAGACACAGGATGCAGAAATGGACAGTGCCTCCTCCTCCTCTTTGTCCTCCAGCCCATCCCACAGCCAGGAGTCAGCAGCCATCAGGAAAGACGATGCGGTCACCAACTACGCCGAGGGTAAAAACACCTATGACCAGCCCAGTGTCACAGAAACCAAACCCTCCCCCTCCACCCCAGAGCAGGCCATCTCAGAGCCCGAGGCCGAGGCACCTTCTGTGGGTAGGGGTCCTACTCTGCCAGGTCGTGGATATGGTTATGGCAGGAGGAAACCCGGGATCCTGTCTCGAGGGAATCCAAATGGCCGAGTTCTGACTGGACTCCGCAAACCTGGGTCAGCCTCAACATCGACCGGAGGCAAGATTCCTGAAACGTCACACACTCACGGCTCACATACTCCTAACGTGCAGGACTCGATACACCACCAGGAGAAAAATGACCACAACGACTACAAAAACACAGAGACAAAGGCCACAAAAGAAGAAGAACCCACTTCCAATTCCCAGACCATATCCTCTACACATCCCTCAGAGGAGGACGCAAGAGAGGACAGGAAAGAGGAGAGAGGGAGAGAGAACAGGAGAGAGGAGGAAGGGAGGGGAGACAGGAGAGAGGAGAGAGGGAGAGAGGACAGGAGAGAGGAGAGAGTGAGGGGAGACAGGAGAGAGGAGGGAGGGAGGGGAGACAGGAGAGAGGAGGGATGGAGGGGAGGCAGGAGAGAGGAGACAGGGACGGGGGACAGGAGAGAGGTGGGTGGGAGGAGAGACGGGAGAGAGGAGGGTGAGAGGGGAGATAGGAGAGAGGAGGTTGAGAAGGGAGACAGGAGAGAGGAGGGAGGGAGAGGAGACAGGACAGAGGAGGAAGGGAGGGGAGTCAGGAGAGAGGAGACAGGGACGGGGGACAGGAGAGAGGTGGGTGGGAGGGGAGACGGGAGAGAGGAGGGTGAGAGGGGAGATAGGAGAGAGGAGGTTGAGAAGGGAGACAGGAGAGAGGAGGGAGGGAGAGGAGACAGGACAGAGGAGGAAGGGAGGGGAGTCAGGAGAGAGGAGGAAGGGAGGGGAGACAGGAGAGAGGAGGGAGGGAGGGGAGACAGGAGAGAGGAGGGAGGGAGGGGAGACAGGAGAGCGGAGGAAGGGATGGGAGAGAGGAGAGAGGAGGGAGGGAGGGGAGACAGGAGAGAGGAGAGTGAGAGGGGAGACAGGAGAGAGGAGGAAGGGAGGGGAGACAGGAGAGAGGAGGGTGAGAGGGGAGACAGGAGAGAGAAGGAAGGGAGGGGAGACAGGAGAGAGGAGGGTGAGAGGGGAGACAGGAGAGAGGAGGGAGGGAGGGGAGACAGGAGAGAGGAGGGAGGGAGGGGAGACAGGAGAGAGGAGAGAGCGAGGGGGGAGAACAACTACAACACCCCAGCTCCCCCTCCCTCCAGGATTAACCACTTTGGGAACCGTCACCAGAGCAGGTTTGGAACAGGGACGGGGAGCAGTAGCAGGGCCTCCTCCCCCCGGGCGGACGGGAGGGTTCCCTGGAGCAGGACTACCTCCTCGTCCTCCGTTGGGGCAGGGAGACCCCTCCTTAGAGGAACCCCCTCCAGGACAGTTGCATTGGGGCAGCAGGAGCTACGGGGGCAGCAGGAGCCTCAGGGGAATCGAGGACCTCAGCATTGCAGAAGATCAGTGAAGATGCTAAAACCTCCTCCACCCTCTACCCATTAAAGAACGGGGAGAGGGCGGGGTCACCTAAACCCTCTCTGCCCAACAGGAATGCAGTTCTAAGTGGATCTAGGAATCCCATCACCTCCTCTTCCTCCTCCAACCCCTCCTCTAGTGGTCGTAGAGACTCCAGTGAGCCAGTCCACAGAGGAAGCAGCATCAGGGAGGACAGCAGTAATGACCATGAGGAGGACTATCTCTACGAGGGGAGTAAGGAGATCTATGAGAAAGTCACAGACCCAACCCCTGTCCCCAAAACTACTACCACCACTACCACCACTACCACTACCTCCGCCCCCAGTACCCCCCGCAGGGTGTCCCAGAGTGGGGATAACGAGAATGTGGACCCCAAGCTTGGTAGAACCAGACCCGGTTTAATCCCCAGTTCTACGTTCCCCCGACGTCCCATTTTAGGTCCCAACGGGAGGGTGAGATCCCCCCTACTCACAAACAGGCAGACGGCATCTAGGTTCCCCTTTAGAACACAACCAGCACAGAGCACACAGTTAGATTCCTCTAACCCAGACACATCCCCTTCCTCTTCTTCCTCTTCCTCCTCTAGTCTGCCAGAGCCAGACCACAGGGTTAACGGGGGCACTAGTGTTAGCACTGGAGGCTCCCCCCCTTCCCTCTCTCTCCCCTCCCTCAGACAGACCTCCTCTAGTGAGGGTTCCCAGGGGTCTCAGGACTCCTCCTCCTCCTCATCCAGAGACTCTTTGGGGGGGCAGGGGATGAGGATGCGCTACCCCAGTCGGTCAGACCCCTTCCTCAGGGGTAAAACCCCCAGTGGAGGCCTCAAACCTGGCTACGGAAACGGTAACGGTAAAAATGGCCGCCCCAATCTCACAGTGACCAGTGACAAAGAGTCCAGCACACCTAATGACAACACAAAACCTAATGGACGAAGGTACATCACTGGGCCTGATGGAGCCAAATGGGTATGTGTGTCTGTGTCTCAATTCCAAAGTTACAAGGGGATTGAAAGGAGACATTTTTATTGTTGACTTTTCACCTGCAATGATAACCATTATGCAGACTTTTTTTTTGTAATGTTCCCTATGACAGTATGAGTCTTGTCTTCAACACTGTCGTGTGTATGTGTTGTTTTCTTCAGGTGGTGGACTTGGATGAGGGGGTCCTGATGAACGAGAATGGCATGGTTCTCCAGGACTCTCAGGGCCGACCCAGGAGGGTGGTGCTGGGAGAGGATGGACGCACCATCTTTGGTGAGATACTGTATACTGATACCTTCTATTATTGAACTCCGTTTCTATGAGTATTGCAGGTCTACTTTCCTAAGAGCTTTGTAAATGTGTTGGTATGTCAAGACTTCTCATTCCCCTTATTTATTACGGAGAAAGAGATATATCACACTTAAAGCACAAAATCTAACTGTTTTGTTTCTCAAATGGTTATAGATCATTGATTGTTTGTTCTCCCCTACTAGACCACCAGGGCAGCCCATTGGTGAACCAGGAGGGTCAGGCTCTGTTCGGTCATGGTCGGGAGAGCCAACCATTGGTCAACCCCAAAGACAAGTTCCTGACCGTGGGTGGCAAACCCGTCATTGGCCTGGACCGGCCTAAACCCAGGACCACAACCACAACCACAACCAGACCTCCTACTACGACCACACCTGAACCAACCACGCTCCCAACCACCACTGAAATGACCACAGAGGAGACCACGACCATGCTGGTGTTCCCATCTTGTCCTCCAGGAATGTTTTTAATCAGGGATGAGAATGGATTTCCAATGCTGGATGCTGATGGTGTCCTGGACTGTTATCCTGAAGGTGAGTCTGACTAACGCTGACTAACGCTTCTGTATGTATTGTCAGATTACTAGTAGTATCATAATAATAGTAGTAGTAGTAGTAGTAGTAGTAGTAGTAGTAGTAGTAGTAGTAGTAGTAATAGTAGTAGTAGTAGCAATAGTAGTACTAGAAGTGGTAGTAGAAGTAGTAGTAATAGTAGTAGTAGTAGTAGTAGCAGCAGCTACTAGTAGTAGTAGTAGTAGTAGAACTAACTATTAGCAGTAGTAGTAATAGTAGCAGCTAGTAGTAGTAGTAGTAGTAGTAGTAGTAGTAGTAGCAGCTACAAGTAGTAGTGGTAGTAATAGTAGTAGTAGCTACTAGTAGTAGTGGTAGTAGTAGCAGCAGCTACAAGTAGTAGTGGTAGTAATAGTAGTAGTACTAGTAGTAGTAGTAGTAGCTACAAGTAGTAGTGGTAGTAATAGTAGTAGCAGCTACTAGTAGTAGTAGTAGTAGTAGTAGTAGTAGTAGTAGTAGTAGTAGCAGCTAGTAGTAGTAGCAGTAGTAGTAGTAGCTACTAGTAGTAGTGGTAGTAGTAGTTGCAGCTACTAGTAGTAGTAGCAGCTAGTAGTAGTAGTAGTTGCAGTAGTAGTAGCAGCAGCGTAGTGGTAGTAGTAGTAGTAGTAGTAGTAGTAGCAGCTATTAGTAGTAGTAGCAGTAGCAGCTACTACTAGCAGTAGTAGTAGTAGTCATGGTAGTAGTAGTAGTAGTAGTAGCTGCTAGTACTAGTAGTAGTAGTAGTAGCTACACGTAGTAGTAATAATAGTAGCAGATACTAGTAGTAGTGGTAGTAGTAATAGTAGTAGCAGCTACTAGTAGTAGTAGTAGTAGTAGCACCTACTACGAGTAGTAATAGTAGTAGTAGCAGCTACTAGTAGTAGTGGTATTTGTAATAGTAGTAACAGCTACTAGTACTAGTAGTAATAGTAGTAGTTGTAGCAGCTACTAGTAGTATTAGTAGTAATGGTAGTAGCAGCTACTACTAGTAGTAGTAGAAGTAGTAGTAGCAGCTACTAGTAGTAATAGTAGTACTAGAAGTGGTAGTAATAGTAGTAGTTGTAGTAGTAGTAGTAGTAGGTTAGGTTGTTAGGTTGTTGTTGTAGTAGTAGTCGCTACTAGTAATAGTAGTAGTAATAGCAGCTACTAGTAATAGTAGTAGTAGCAGTAGTAGTAGATGTAGCAGTATTAGCAGCTACTAGTAGTAGTAGTAGTAGTAGTAGTAGTAGCAGCTACTAGTAACAGTAGTGGTAGCAGCAGCACTAGTAGTAGTAGTAGTAGTAGTAGCAGCTACTAGTATTAGTAGTAGTAGTTGCAGCTACTAGTAGTAGTAGCAGATAGTAGTAGTAGTCACAGTAGTAGTAGCAGCAGCAGTGTAGTAGTAGTAGTAGTAGTAGTAGTCAAGGTAGTAGTAGTAGTAGTAGTAGTAGCTACTAGTACTACCAGTAGTAGTAATAGCAGCTACACGTGGTAGTAATAGTAGTAGCAGCTACTAGTAGTAGTGGTAGTAATAGTAGTAGCAGCTACTAGTAGTAGTAGTAGTAGTAGTAGTAGCACATACTACGAGTAGTAATAGTAGTAGTAGCAGCTACTAGTAGTAGTGGTATTTGTAATAGTCGTAACAGCTACTAGTACTAGTAGTAATAGTAGTAGTAGTAGCAGCTACTAGTAATAGTGGTCGTAGCAGCAGCTACTAGTAGTAGTGGTAGTAGTAGTAGTAGCAGCTACTAGTAATAGTGGTAGTAGCAGCAGCTACTAGTAGTAGTACGAGTAGTAGTAGTAGC
>NC_034194.2:27577577-27725077 GCF_002021735.2 Oncorhynchus kisutch | reverse complement strand
TATATCATGTCATGTTATATCATGTTATGGTATGTTATGGTAATGCATGGTCACTGGTTTTAGTGAATGGGGCAACTGTGATGATGTTATGTTTGGTGAGCATTATGATGTTATAGTTTAAGCACAATCAGAAAACAATTGCTCGTATGCACCTAGTCCTATTAGCTATTGCTATAGAATAGTCGTGTGGGACAAATTGCATTGGCTCAAGGCTGTGTTTAAGGCACATGATGATGTCATGCAGAGGTCCATTGGCACTCCACAGGCCAGACCTACTGGTGCTGCTGGAAGTAACTCATTGATTTCACTAACCTCACTGACTTAATCCTTACACATCTGTTAGGCTTATACACTGATGAAAACAGCTTGTCTGTCGAAACGTTGGATATTAGATTATTCAATTATTGCATCTGAGCTCCTATAGTGTGCGGCTCTCCTTTTATTTTTCAAAGAACCATGAACATACAGTAATCTACTGCGAAACGAGCATCATGTACAATATCTGGTACCCCAGGAATGGAAAAAATAATGGAAGAAGTTGTCTTTTGAATGGAAAACCGTCTGGGTCATTTCCAATGAGATCACACTGTAGTGAGGTGCGTACTGGCGGCAGGAGAATGAAAACTGATTTACAACGGTGTCGTTTAATATCCATAAACCACTATCAACAATACAATAAATGGGTCAAACAAAACAGGGTAAATACCAGCATACCGTGAATAAGCACTACAAGAAACAACTACAGACAAGGACATGGGGGGAACAGAGGGTTAAATACACAACATGTAATTGATGGAATTGGAACCAGGTGTGATGGAAGACAAGACAAAACCAATGGAAAATGAAAAGTGGATCAGCGATGGCTAGAAGGTCGATGACTTCAACCACCGAACACCGCCCGTACAAGGAGAGGGACCAACTTTGGCGGAAGTTGTGACACACACTCATTTCCAATGAGATCACACTCATTTCCAGTGAGATCACACTCCTTTTCAATGAGATCACACTCATTTCCAATGAGATCACACTCATTTCCAGTAAGATCACACTAATTTCCAGTGAGATCACACCCATTTCCAGTGAGAACACACTTATTTCCAATGAGATCACATTAATTTCCAATGAGATCACACTCATTTCCAATGAGATCACATTCATTTCCAATGAGATCACACTCATTTCCAGTGAGATCACACTAATTTCCAATGAGATCACACTAATTTCCAGTGAGATCACACTAATTTCCAATGAGATCACACTCATTTCCAGTGAGATCACACTCCTTTGCAGCGCTATTACATGATTATTACATGGCAATTACACAGGTTTAGTCCTATGTAGCAAAATGTAACCCATTTAGATTGGATTCAATGGTATATGTATCTAGTCTGCGATGTTCATGCCTCATCTTGCTGTTTGTTTGCCTTGTTTTCTAGATGAGATGTTGTGGCAAACCACCCTGCCCCCCACCCTGCCCCCTACCACCACCACCCCAGACCCTCCCACCCCTGAACCAGAGAGCAGGCCCTTCAACAACAGCCCTTCCAATGAGTTCGACCTCACTGGGAAGAAACGTTTCACAGGTAGGCTACGGTACTATGGAGAAAAGTCACGTAATAGCCGCTGGTCATGTGTATGTATTTGAATGATAGGTATGATGAGCAAAGAATAGATTGTTTTTTAAGGTTCAAATGTGAAATTCTTATACAAATATATATATTTTTAAGGTTAGGGAAAAGTGCAGTGAATAGTGTCACTTTCTAGAATGTCAATATAAATTAATGTATTTATGGTTGTTTGTATTTTGGTCTTTTAGTCATTATATGTGTTATTATTTTTACCTTCGAGGACCACTTTGGAAACAAGCGTTTTAATTATTACTTTTAAGTTATATCATCTGGGTCCACATTGTACATTTTGTTGTATATGTCTGTTACCCCAAAAAGGAGCCACTTACAGTAGCGAGTGCATACATTTTTGTATTGGACCCCGTAGGAATTGAACCCTAAACACAATGATCACACAGAACCTGAAGAAACGTTTTTTAGAAATGTTTGCAAATGTATACATTTTTTAAAACAGAAATACCTTATTTACATAAGTATTCAGACCCTTTGCTATGAGACTTGAAATTGAGCTCAGGTGCATCCTGTTTCCATTGATCATCCTTGAGACGTATCTACAATTTCATTGGAGTCCACCTGTGGTAAATTCAATTGATTTGAAAATATTTGGAAAGGCAAACACCAGTCTATATAAAGGTTCCACAGTTGACAGTGCATGTCAGAGCAAAATCCAAGCAATGAGATTGAAGGAATTGTCCATAGAGCTCAGAGACAGGATTGTGTTGAGGCACAGATCTGGGGAAGGGTACCAAAAAATGTCTGCAGCATTGAAGGTCAAGAACACAGTGGCCTCCATGATTCTTTAATGGAATAAGTTTGGAACCACTGAAACTCTTCCTAGAGCTGGCCGCCTGGCCAAACTGAGCAATCAGGGGAGAAAGGCCTTTGTCAGGGAGGTGCCCACAAACCCGATGGTCACTCTGACAGAGCTCCAGACTTCCTCTGTGGAGAAGGACAACCATAACTGCTGCACTCCACCAATCAGGCCTTTATGGTAAAGTGGCCAGACGGAAGCCATTCCTCAGTAAAAGGCACATGACAGCCTGCTTGGAGTTTGCCAAAAGTTTGCCAAAAGGCACCTAAATGAAACCAAGATTGAACTCTTTGGCCTGAATGCCTAGCGTCAAGTCTGGAGGAAACCTGGCACCATCCCTACGGTGAAGTATGGTGGTGGCACCATCATGCTGTGGGGATGTTTTTCAGCAGCAGGGACTGGGTGACTAGTCAGGATCGGATCGAGGGAGAGATGAACAGCGCAAAGTACAGAGAGATCCTTGATGAAAACATGCTGGGTTGACTGGGGTGAAGGTTCACCTTCCAACAGGACAATGACCCTAAGCACACAGGCGACGCAGGAATGGCTTTAGGACAAGTCTCTGAATGTCCTTGAGTGGCCCAGCCAGAGCCCGGACTTGAACCTGATCGAATATCTCTGGAGAGACCTGAAAATAGCTGTGCAGCGACATTTCCCATCCAACCTGACAGAACTTGAGCGGATCTGCAGAGAAGAATGGCTGAAACTCCCCAAATACAGGTGTGCCAATCTAGTCTCATACCCAAGAAGACTCGAGGCTGTAATCGCTGCCAAAGGTGCTTCAACAAAGTACTGAGTAAAGGGTCTGAACACTTATGTAAATGTGATATTTATTTTTGTTATACATGTGAAAACATGACAAAAAAAAAATGTTTTTTTGCTTTGTCATTATGGGGTATTGTGTGTAGATTGATGAGGGGGGGAAAGGATTTAATCTCCTACAGAGACGGAGGGCCAATCAAGGTCCTGGACAGCTGCTCGCATTGTTTGCCGAGTACATCAGCAATTTTGCTTAAGGCCGGCTCTGACTGCACGTGTGTGTACGTAGACCCGTGAGCCACTGCAGCCCCTCATGATGATTTCAGTTTTTTTGTGACCCCACCCTCATAAAAGTTGCCCTCCCTGGTGTACATAATACATGGGACTGGGTCTGTGTATGAAGTGTCATTATGACAGATCAGTGATTTGGAGACAATGGAGTCAGTTGAGAAAGTTGTTTCCAGAACAAATGGTCACACTTTGTACTTCTCAATCCCAATGCTATTGGGTCTTGACAGGCCAGGGTCTTGACAGGCCATGGTCTTGACAGGCCATGGTCTTGACAGTCTAGGATCTTGGCAGGCCAGGGGCTTGACAGTCTAGGATCTTGACAGGCCAGGGTCTTGACAATCCAGGGTCTTGACAGGCCAGGGTCAGGGACTTGAAAGGCCAGGGTCTTGACAATCCAGGGTCTTGACAGGCCAGGGTCTTGACAGTCTAGGATCTTGACAGGCCAGGGTCTTGACAGGCCAGGGCCTTGACAGACCAGGGTCTTGACAGTCTAGGATCTTGGCAGGCCAGGGTCTTGACAGTCTAGGATCTTGACAGGCCAGGGTCTTGACAATCCAGGGTCTTGACAGGCCAGGGTCAGGGACTTGACAGGCCAGGGTCTTGACAATCCAGGGTCTTGACAGGCCAGGGTCTTGACAGTCTAGGATCTTGACAGGCCAGGGTCTTGACAGACCAGGGGCTTGACAGGCTAGGGTCAGGGACTTGACAGGCCAGGGTCTTGACAGGCCAGGGTCCACATGACATGGGTCTGAGTGGTCCTCCCTGACAGAACTTGGATCATGTGACATGGTGACCAAGGACTAGGGATGCACATGAGAACGGACGTCAAAACTCTATCTTTAACCAAAGATTTTTTTAAATGTGAAGACAATGGACATTTTATTTTCGGTGCATAACAAAAAAGAAACAAAGGCCAGCAATACACAGTTCCTCTCCCTAAATTCCCTTTCCCCTCCATGTCTGCATGCATTCTGACTCCTCACTCTACACGCTTGCTGAGTTCACACTCAAGCTCCCGTTAGGCCTACAGAAATAAATGCCTATAAAAACAGTGGGACGGTGGGCATATAAAAATGCCTCTAACTAATGGGATACACAAGCTACATTCCTTGCCAATGACAAAAGTTTTAGCACAAATTCAAAATGGACTGATTGATTGAAGTAGGGAAATATGTGTTTCAACAATGAGCTGCAGTTTTGGAATAATTGCGTCTTGTCTATTTTTTGCTTAGACTACTTTGTGCCATTTAGAATTGTTTAGCTTATGTCAGGGATGCGCCCACAGCCCCACAATAATTTTGGGGGGCAGATCATGTGGGGTCTCAACCAATGTTCCTCTAATTTTCTTCCGCACTGGGCAAAATTTCAGGTCTGCTGAGCGCAAACATGAACATTGTGAAAATTCTGTGCAACTTCCAGCGCGCGTTTACTATGAACCCTGAGGCTGTAACAGCTTTAGCTTACATTTTTAACAGTGGCCAAGTAGGCAACTGTGGCTATTTGATCATAATGTAGGCTTACCGGAGCTTACCATCAAACACAATGGAGAAAATGCTTCACATATAATTTTAACATTCTCTCATTCATCCTACAGTAGCAACCAATATATCCTACCATTTCTAACTATCCGTATGCCAGTTATGCTTATTTTTATATGAGCATTTTTGAGGAACAGTGTCATTTAAAAAGAATATCATGTTTTCATTTGTCAAAATTATTGTCACATGGTTAATCATAAAAATCTGAATTAAAATGATAAAAATCAAAAAGTAAATATTCAACGAATGCAAGAACACCAGCCTTTGCCTCTATGGACACATTGATACACCGTGATACATTGGTGGTTTAAGAAATTAGGCCAATCAGGCCAATGCAACAGCAGGCCTATAACTTGAATCACGAACTAAGTAAAATACATACGCCTAAAGCCGACAAATAAAAACAGTAGAAAATATCCAGATGAAAATTCAGGTTCCTTCAATCGCTCTACTCCGCCTGTCTGCCTCCCTTTCTATTTGTCTGTGTTGGGTTATTGTGTCATTGTCCTGTTGAAAAACAAATGATAGTCGCACTAAGCGCAAACCAGATGGGATGGCGTATCGCTGCAGAATGCTGTGGTAGCCGTGCTGGTTAAGTGTGCCTTGCATTCCAAATGGATCACTGACAGTGTCACCAGTAAAGCACCCCCCCCCCCCACCATCACACCTCCTCCATGCTTCACGGTGGGAACCACACATGTGGAGATCATCCGTTCACCTATTCTGCGTCTCACAAAGACATGGCTGTTGTAACCAAAAATCTGAAATTTGGACTCATCAGACCAAAGGACAGATTTTCACTGGTCTAATGTCCGTTGCTCGTATTTCTTGGCCCTAGCAAGCCTCTTCTTCATATTGGTGTCCTTTAGTAGTGGTTTCTTTGCAGCAATTCGACCATGAAGGCCTGATTCACACAGTCTCTTCTGAACAGTTGATGTTGAGATGTGTCTGTGAAGCATTTACTTAAGCTGCAATCTGAGGTGCAGTTAACTCTAATAAATGTATCAAATCAAATGTATTTATATAGCCGTTCTTACATCAGCTGATATCTCAAAGTGCTGTACAGAAACCCAGCCTAAAAGCCCAAACAGCAAGCAATGCAGGTGTAGAAGCACTGTATTCTCTACAGCAGAGGTAACTCTGTGTCTTCCATTCCTGTGGTGGTCCTCATGAGAGCCAGTTTCATCATAGTGCTGGATGGTTTTTGTGACTGCACTTGAAGAAACTTTCAAAGTTCTTGAAATGTTCCGTATTGACTGACCTTCATGTCTTAAAGTAATGATGGACTGTTGTTTCTCTTTGCTTATTTGAGCTGTTCTTGCCATAATATGGACTTGGTCTTTTACCAAATAGGACTATCTTCTGTACACCAGCCCTACGTTGTCACAACACAACTGATTTACTCAAACGCATTAAAAAGGAAAGAAATTCCACAAATTAACTTTTAACATGGCACACCTGTTAATTGAAATACATTCCAGGTGACTACCTCATGAAGCTGGTTAAGAGAATGCCAAGAGTGTGCAAAGCTGTCATCAAGGCAAAGGATGGCTACTTTGAAGAATCTCCAATATAACATATATTTTGATTTGTTTAACACTTTTTTGGTTGCTACATGATTGCATATGTGTTATTTCATAGTTTTGATGTCTCCACTATTATTCTACAAAATTCAACAACAAAAAAATGAAGAAAAAGCCTTGAATGAGTAGGTGTATCCAAACTTTTGACTGGTACTGTATGTAATGGGGAATTAATCAAAATAAACAATCAAAGGGCAAACAATCGGCACAATGAAACAATGAATGTGCAAGAATTGGCAGGAGACAGCGGAGCACATTCTGGAGTGCTGAGTGCATGCATTCTGGAGAGAGAAGCCCATATCTTCGCCACCCACCCTTCCCCTTCTTCTTGTCTCAACATTTTAAATTATACTCAAGACACATTATCTTGTCACAAACTGGCTCGTAGCCCGTAACAAAAAGGGAGACAACGCAGAGATCAAGGGATAACAAAAATATATTTATTAACTAAAGTAAACTATATACAATTAACAATGGTGTGTGTAGTCAGTAATCAGTAGTGTAAGTGAGTGGTTGCGTGTATCGATGGTGATAATGAGAGGTGTCAAAACAAATAATCCACAAAATGCCACAACCAAAAATAACAGTGTGTCTGTGTGGAGAGAGTCTCCTCAATGAATGGAGGGAATGGAGTATTTAGCCCCAGACACACCCGAGCCCAGGTGTGTCCCAATTTGCTTACGACCCTCCCGGCTCCGCCCACCTATTAAAGAAAACAAGAGAATTCCCCTACCATAAAACCGGGAATCACCAAGGACCCCGGGAACACCACACCAACCAAACATAAACATAATACTGCCCTTGTTAACACTACCCCACCGCAATGCACAAATTGCTGGCTCCCCAAATAGGTGCGAGCTTAGGTCTGCAAATTATGCATTGGGCTTTTTCAGGACAGATTTTTGTGAGAGTGAGTCCTCTCGCTTCGCCTCTTCTTCTCTGCTGAAACTAGCGAGCCAAACAGCACCCCTCTGTCTTACTATATGTAGCCCATGTATCTGATTTTGTCTGGTCAGAAAAAGTATGACATCCCATACTCCTTTTGTCCAGACAGCATCAGACGCATGGTCTACACATAAGGAGACAGAGGGGCGCTGTTTCGCTCGCTCGGATGCTTTATCTGAGATTGAGGCATCTTTCTGTCGGCGCGCATCTCTGTCAAATATTGCATGAAATGAGTTATACAATTGCTAAATGTCTATGCCCCATGGCAAAGAGTAGCCTCGAACGAACCGAGGCTAGGCAAAGTGTGTAGAATTGCACAAAATGAACTGTAAAACTGTTAAACATAGACAAAATATGAAAAAACATTCAATCAAATCAAATGTTATTGGTCACATAAACACGGTTAGTAGATGTTAATGCGAGTGTAGCGAAATGCTTGTGATTCTAGTTCCGACCATGCAGTAATATCTAACAAGTAATCTAACAATTTCACAACAACTATCTTTTACACACAAGTGTAAATGAATGAATAAGAACATGTACATATAAATACTTAAGATTTCCTGGGATAACAGTGTAAGAAATAATACATTAAAAAACAAAAAAACACTGCATAGTTTCCTAAGAACTCGAAGCAAGGCGGCCATCTCTGTCAGCGCCGGAACCCAAATACAAAGAGCATATTTTCATCATAATAATTAAGCCTAGGCCTACTCAGACAGAACAGGACTGGTTCCTCTCTAGGTTTCTTCCAAGGTTCCTGCCTTTCTAGGGAGTTTTTCCTAGCCACCATGCTTCTACATCTGCATTGCTGTTTGGGGTTTTAGGCTGGGTTTCTGTATAGCACTTTGTGACATCTGCTGATGTAAAAAAGGCTTTATAAATACATTTGATTGATTGAATGATACTCACCAAACAGAAGTTGTGGTCTTAGTTCATCACCATGCAGTGTTCAATGTAAAATTAATAACGTGCCAAAATAAGCCTGTTTCAAATTATCACTCCTTGAGAATAACTGTGATGTGAGATGCGCATCACTTCGCACTGAAATACGAGCATTTTGTCTGCTAAATTAACAGAACAAGGATATGCCATTGCACAACCATACAACGGCTTCTACAAGCAGACACCACTGCTGAGGTTACTACCTTTTTGAAGATTGTGTCCCACGATTTCAATAAATGGATCTTAAATGGCATATGAATATAAACTCATCCAAAAAGAAACGTCCTTTTTCAGGAGCCTGTCTTTCAAAGATATTCGTAAAAATCTAAATAACTTCACAGATCTTCATTGTAAAGGGTTTAAACACTGTTTCCCATGCTTGTTCAATGAACCATAAACAATTAATGAAAATGGACACTAAAGAGGACACTAAAGAGGCCTTTCTACTGACTCTGAAAAACACCAAAAGAAAGATGCCCAGGGTCCCTGCGTGAACGTGCCTTAGGCATGCTGCAAGGAGGCATGAGGATTGCAGATGTGCCTAGGTATATAAATTGCAATGTCTGTGAGAAGCCTAAGACAGCGCTACAGGGAGACAGGACGGACAGCTGATCGTCCTCGCAGTGGCAGACCACGTGTAACAACAACTGCACAGGATCGGTAGATCCGAACATCACAGGTACAGGATGTCAACAACAACTGCCTGAGTTACACCAGGAACGCACAATCCCTCAATCAGCGCTCAGACTGTCCGCAATAGGCTGAGAGAGGCTGGACTGAGGGCATGCAGGCCTGTTGTAAGACAGGTAGGTCCTCACCAGACATCACCGGCAACAACATCACCTATGGGCACAAACCCACCGTCGCTGGACCAGACAGGACTGGCAAAAAGTGCTCTTCACTGACGAGTCAAGGTTTTGTCTCACCAGGGGTTATGGTCGGAATCGCGTTTATTGAGTGTTACACCGAGGCCTGTACTCTGGAGCGGGATCGATTTGGAGGTGGAGGGTCCGTCATGGTCTGGGGCAGTGTGTCACAGCATCATTGGACTGAGCTTGTTGTCATTGAAGGCAATCTCAACGATGTGCGTTACAGGGAAGACATCCTTCTCCCTCATGTGGTACCCTTCCTGCAGGCTCATCCTGACATGACCCTCCAGCATGACAATGCCACCAGCCGTACTGCTCGTTCTGTGTGTGATTTCCTGCAAGACAGGAATGTCAGTGTTCTGTCATGGCCAGCGAAGAGCCCGGATCTCAATCCCATTGAGCATGTCTGGGACCTGTTGGATTGGAGGGTGAGAGCTAGGGCCATTCCCCCCAGAAATGTCCGGGAACTTGCAGGTGCGTTGGTGGAAAAGTGGAGTAACAACTCACAGTTAGAACTTAGAACATGTTAGAACATGTTTTTTCCATTGCAGGCCTTGCCTTTCTGTTCTAAAAACATATATACATTGAACAAAAATATAAATACAACATAGAAAGTGTTGGTCCCATGTTTCATGAACTGAAAGATCCCAGAAATGTTCCATATTCACAAAAAGCTTATTTCTCACAAATACATTTTGTGCACAAATTTGTTTACGTCCCTGTTAGTGAGCATTTGTCCTTTGTGAAGATAATCCATCCACCTGACAGGTGTGGCATTTAAAGAAGCTGATTAAACACCCTGATCATTACACGGGTGCACCTTCTGCTGGGGACAATAAAAGGCCACTCTAAGATGTGCAATACCACAGATGTCTCAAGTTTTGAGGGAGCATGACACTGGTATGCTGACTGCAGGGATGTCCACCAGAGCTGTTGCCAGATAATTGAGTGTTTATATCTCTACCATAAGCCACCTCCAAAGTTGGAGAATTTAGTAGTACGTTCAACTGGCCTCACATTGCAGACCATGGATCGCCACATCCGGCTTCTTCACCTGATGAAACTGAGTATTTCTGTCTGTAATAAAGCTCTTTTGCGGGGGAAAACTCAGTCTGATTGGCTGACCTGGCTCTCAAATGGGTGGGCCTATGCCATCCCAAGCCCACCCATCGCTAATTAATTAATTAAAATTAACTGATTTCCTTATATGAACTGTAACTCAGTAAAATCGTTGAAATTATTGCACGTTGTGTTTATATTTTTGTTCAGTATATTTTCCATTCCGAGTACTCTATTACTCAAAAAAATAAACATGCAAGTACTTGAACAGTCAACAAATGTCAAATACCCATCCCTACATTCTTAGAAGAAAGTGTTCCAAAAGGTTTCTTCGGCTGTCCCTCTGTGGAAAGGGTCCTACATGGATCCCAAAATGGTTCTACCTGAAACCAAAAAGGGTTCTTCAAGGGTTATCCTATGGAGACATCCGAAGAACCATTTTAGGTTCTAGATAGCACCTATTTTTTCTAAGAGTGTACCGAGGACACAGAAAGCTGTGATGTCAGCTGAGGCCAGTGAGTGTTCTGAAGCGTCCCGCTGTCTAATGTGCTTACTTTGATCTCCCCCTGTCTCCTCCATCCACTCCTCTGGCTGGAAAAACACGCTGAAAACCCCCCACAAAACATGAATATAAACAACACCTCTAATCCCCCCCATCACCCTCTCCCTCCTCTTGTCTCTAATAAAGGAGCCTCTTGGTGATCTTTGGGCTCATAATGATGATACGTACATTCCTGCTGAGTCACCAGAGAGCGCCACTCACTCATCTCCCATGTGACTGTGTAGATGTGGCATGGTTGGACAGTACCCTAACCAACAGGTCCCAGTAACAGCAGTGTTAGCTGGTATTGTTCACTATGAGGTCCTCAGTTTGGAATGTGTCTGTGTCATTGGAATGCCTTGGAAGCAGGGTTACGAGTTAGACAGTACCACCAATTGGAAATTAATTGCTTCCAATTGTTTGGTTGGTGCATGATGCTTGCAACACCATAGCCATGTACACTGAATATGCTGTAGGCCTATGTGTTGACAGCTTTGGGGAAAAGTCTGCTAATTGACCATATTATTACAATGTTATTACAAGCTTGATGCTCCACCATCATTTGCCCCTGATCCAGGTCTTCAAATCCAGTTAAACAGTTTCTGTGACGAACCTGTGAGCCAAGGCCGGCGGCCGCACAGCGAACACATCTGAAGCTCATTACATCCATGAAAGAAATCCTAGAACAGAATGAAATAGAATAAAAATAGCAGTGAAATAATGAAATAATATGAAACCCGCTGATATCAGCAGTGAGAGGAGAGGTCCCTGTTGGCCTGACACAGAGACATCCTCTCTCATATTTATTAGTTTAATATTTCAGATCCAACACCACAGCCAGCTTCCTGACACGTCCACCATTCTTCTATATAGGGTTCTCTCTCGCTCTCTCGCTGCTCTGTCTGTCTGTCTGTCTGTCTGTCTGTCTGTCTGTCTGTCTGTCTGTCTGTCTGTCTGTCTGTCTGTCTGTCTGTCTGTCTGTCTGTCTGTCTGTCTGTCTGTCTGTCTGTCTGTCTGTCTGTCTGTCTGTCTGTCTGTCTGTCTGTCGTCTGTCTGTCTGTCTGTCTGTCTGTCTGTCTGTCTGTCTGTCTGTCTGTCTGTCTGTCTGTCTGTCTGTCTGTCTGTCTGTCTGTCTGTCTGTCTGTCTGTCTGTCTGTCTGTCTGTCTGTCTGTCTGTCTGTCTGTCTGTCTGTCTGTCTGTCTGTCTGTCTGTCTGTCTGTCTGTCTGTCTGTCTGTCTGTCTGTCTGTCTGTCTGTCTGTCTGTCTGTCTGTCTGTCTGTCTGTCTGTCTGTCTGTCTGTCTGTCTGTCTGTCTGTCTGTCTGTCTGTCTGTCTGTCTGTCTGTCTGTCTGTCTGTCTGTCTGTCTGTCTTCTGTCTGTCTGTCTGTCTGTCTGTCTGTCTGTCTGTCTGTCTGTCTGTCTGTCTGTCTGTCTGTCTGTCTGTCTGTCTGTCTGTCTGTCTGTCTGTCTGTCTGCTGTCTGTCTGTCTGTCTGTCTGTCTGTCTGTCCTGTCTGTCTGTCTGTCTGTCTGTCTGTCTGTCTGTCCTGTCTGTCTGTCTGTCTGTCTGTCTGTCTGTCTGTCTGTCTGTCTGTCTGTCTGTCTGTCTGTCTGTCTGTCTGTCTGTCTGTCTGTCTGTCTGTCTGTCTGTCTGTCTGTCTGTCTGTCTGTCTGTCTGTCTGTCTGTCTGTCTGTCTGTCTGTCTGTCTGTCTCTGTCTGTCTGTTCTGTCTGTCTGTCTGTCTGTCTGTCTGTCTGTCTGTCTGTGTCGTCTGTCTGTCTGTCTGTCTGTCTGTCTGTCTGTCTGTCTGTCTGTCTGTCTGTCTGTCTGTCTGTCTGTCTGTCTGTCTGTCTGTCTGTCTGTCTGTCTGTCTGTCTGTCTGTCTGTCTGTCTGTCTGTCTGTCTGTCTGTCTGTCTGTCTGTCTGCTGTCTGTCTGTCTGTCTGTCTGTCTGTCTGTCTGTCTGTCTGTCTGTCTGTCTGTCTGTCTGTCTGTCTGTCTGTCTGTCTGTCTGTCTGTCTGTCTGTCTCTGATGTGATAGCTGCTGCTCATGTAGATCTGTTTATCAAAGGGTTGGTCAAGCCTCCCAAAGACAGCAGAAAAATGCAGGATAGGAAACTGTACAATTTACAATGGGATCCTCTGCATAGACAGACACGTGGTCAAGCAGTGTGTTATCTGAAGACTCATACAGAGCTTATTATGTATGTCAATGTAGTGTTACAAAAGGGAATACAATTATAAGCACCACATCACGTTTTAGGGAAGACTCAGATGCAGACAGTGTCGAAGTAACAAAAGTTCATTACTAGAATGGGGGCAGTCAAAACGACAGATCAAGGGCAGGCAGAGGTTAGTAATCCAGATCAGAGTCCAAAAGGTCCAGAACGGCCAATAATCTAGTGTTTTTTTTATTTTTATTATAATTCACCAGGTAGGCTAGTTGAGAACAAATTCTCATTTACAACTGAAACCTGGCCAAGATAAAGTCAAGCAGTGAGACACAGACAACAACACTGAGTTACACATGGAATAAACAAACATACAGTCAATAACACAATAGAGAAAAAAAAGTCTATATACAGTGTGTGCAAATGAGGTAAGATAAGAGAGGTAAGGCAATAAATAGGTCATAGTGGTGAAATAATTACAATTTAGCAGTTAAACACTGGAGTGATTGATGTGCAGAAGATGAATGTGCAAGTAGAGAAACAGTGGTGCAAAGGAGCAACAAAATAAATAACAGTGTGGGGATGAGGTAGTTGGATGGGCTATTTACAGATGGGCTATGTACAGGTGCAGTGATCTGTGAGCTGCTCTGACAGCTGGAGCTTAAAGTTAGTGAGGGAGATATGAGTCTCCAGCTTCAGTGATTTTTGCAATTTGTTCCAGTCTTTGGCAGCAGATAACTGGAAGGAAAGGCGGCCAAAGTAGGAATTGGCTTTGGGGGTGACCAGTGAAATATACCTTCTGGAGCGTGTGCTACGGGTGGGTGCTGCTATGGTGACCAGTGAGCTGAGATAAGGCGGGGCTTTACCTAGCAAAGACTTATAGATGACCTGGAGCCAGTGGGTTTGGCGACGAATATGAAGCGAGGGCCAGCCAACCAGAGCATACAGGTCACAGTGGTGTGTAATATATGGGGCTTTGGTGACAAAACGGATGGCACTGTGATAGACTGCATCCAATTTGTTAAGTAGAGTGTTGGAGGCTAATTTGTAAATGACATCGCCGAAGTCAAGGATCGGCAGGATAGTCAGTTTTACGAGGGTATGTTTGGCAGCATGAGTGAAGGAGGCTTTGTTGGCCCTTCTTTGCTTTAGTGTCCAAAGAAGGGCCAGAAGAAGAACAGAATGGTGTCGTCTGCGTAGAGAGGGATCAGAGAATCACCAGCAGCAAGAACAACATCATTGATGTATACAGAGAAGAGTCGGCCCGAGAATTTAACCCTGTGGCACCCCCATAGAGACTGCCAGAGGTACGGACAACAGGCCCTCCAATTTGACACACTGAACTCTATCTGAGAATTAGTTGGTGAACCAGGCGAGGCAGTCATTTGAGAAACCAAGGCTGTTGAGTCTGCTGATAATAATGTGGTAATTGTCAGAGTCGAAAGCCTTGGCCAGGTCGATGAATACAGCTGCATTGTATTGTCTCTTATCGATGGCGGTTATGATATCGTTTAGGACCTTGAGCATGGCTGAGGTGCACCCATGACCAACGGGATTCGAAATGGTCGGTGATCTGTTTGCTAACTTGGCTTTTGAAGACCTTAGAAAGGCAGGCTAGGATAGATATAGGTCTATAGCAGTTTGGGTCTAGAGTGTCTCCCCATTTGAAGAGGGGGATGACTGCGGCAGCTTTCCAATCTTTGGGGCTCTCAGACGATACGAAAGAGAGGTTGAACAGGCTAGTAATAGGGGTTGCAACAGTTTCGGCTGATAATTTTTAGAAAGAGAGGGTCCAGATTGTCTAGCCCTGCTGATTTGTAGGGGTCCAGATTTTGCAGCTCTTTCAGAACATCAACTATCTGAATTTGGGTGAAGGACAAGTGGGGGAGGCTTGTGCAAGTTGCTGTGGGAGGTGCAGGGCTGTTGACCAGGGTAGGGGTGGCCAGGCTTATTGAAATTCTCAATTATTGTGAATTTATCGGTGGTGACAGTGTTTCTTAGCCTCAGTGCAGTGGGCAGCTGGGAGGAGGTGCTCTTATTCTCCATGGACTTTACAGTGTCCCAGAAGGAGGTGCTCTTATTCTCCATGGACTTTACAGTGTCCCAGAAGGAGGTGCTCTTATTCTCCATGGACTTTACAGTGTACCAGAACGTTTTGGAATTTGTGCTGTAGGATGCAAATTTCTGTTTGAAAAAGCTAGCCTTTGCTTTCCTAACTGCCTGTGTATATTGGTTCCTAACTTCCTTGAAAAGTTGTATATCGCAGGGGCTATTCAATGCTAATGCCGTACGCCACAGGATGTTTTTGTGCTTTTCAAGTGCAGTCAGTTCTGGAGTGAACCACGGGCTATATCTGTTCCTGGTTCAAATTTCTTAGAATATAATAGATTCAATGCATAATGTACAGACAAAGGTATGGTAGAATGTGAATATAGTTGAGGTAAACCTAGGCATTGAGTGACGATGAGAGGTATTGTCTCTGGAGACACCATGTCTCCACATCACTGCATGTGTGGGAGGTGGGACAAGAGGGTTAGTTGAGGCATATTGAGCAGGGCTGGAGGCTCTACAGTGAAATAAGACAATAATCACTAACCAAAACAGCAATGGACAAGGCATATTGACATTAGGGAGAGGCATGCGTAGCCGAGTGATCATAGGGTCCAATGAGTAGCTGGACGGGCTGGAGACACAGCGATTCAGACAGCTAGTGGGCTAGCAGAAGGGCCTTAGAGGGACTTTGCGACGGAAGAAGACTGTTGTAGCCCCCCTCGTGTGGTTACGTCGGCAGACCAGTCGTGATGGATTGGCGGGGCTCCATATCGGCAATAAAAATGGTCCAGGCCAATTGGCAAAATAGGTATTGTAGCCCAAGGAGTGGCTGATGGACCTCTTCAGCTAGCTGGGAGATGGGCCTAGCATAGGCTAGCTCCAGGCTAATTGGTGCTTGCTACGGGACAGAGATGTTAGCCAGGAGAAGCCAATCGGATAGCAGCTAGCAAGCTGTGATGATCCAAGTGAAGAGGTTCAGAGCTTGCAGTAGGAATCCGGTGATATGGAGAAAAAGTAGTCCGATAAGCTCTGGGTTGAATCATCCTGTGCAGACTGGCAGGAGTTGTCCGGGCTAAAGCTTAGCTGATGACCGCTAGCAGTGGCTAGCTGACTACTAGCTAGTAGTTAGTTAGCTGGCTAGATTCTGTTGGGGGTTCTGGTTCTAAAGTATAGAAAATAGCAGATCCATACCACATTGGGTGAGGCGGGTTGCTTGAAAGTATGTTGAAGTTGGGGTTAAGAAAAATAGTTTAAAAAATATATGCGAAGAAAAAATATATAATAAGATACATATAAATATATATACACTGGATACGACAAGACAATGACAAAAGATGCTTGTCTGCTACGCCATCTTGAGAAAAAAAAGTGTGGTGTGACAAGGTACAGAATGGCAGGCAGGCTCAGGGTCAGGGCAGGCAGAATGGTCAAACCTGGGAAAGCTAGAAAACAGGAACTAGAATCCGGCAGGAGCAAGGAGGATAGACATGTTCAGATAAAAAAAATAAGATACCATGTGGAAACAGACACTTGTATACATATAGAAGAGAACATACAAGGACAGACACATCAGTGTATGTGAAGACTGTATAGACCAGAGCCATATATGTCCAGATGTGTGTCTGTAAGGACAGTATTAGATGAAGTTGAAACGAGTACAACTCTATTGACTTCTAAAAAGTGTCTGAAAAAAGGAGACGAGAAGCCAGTGAGGACAGTGACACGTGTGGCCCTATTGGCTTGTGCCTCTGGCTGTGTCTGTGCCAAGTCATGTGGTGAGGAGTCCAGCCAAATGTCCATTCCCATCGGCAGCCCAATCAGGCTGGGAATTCTGGGAGTTCTGCAAGTGTTCACAGCTGTGTATGGATCCATCTGGCACTAGCTCCCACTGACACAGAGAACGAGGGAAATACAGACAGACACAGACAGAGAATCACCCAAAGAGGAGGAAAGAAGGGACTGGAGGTCTCACACGGCCCGTTATACTACTCAAAAACACCCAGTCTTACTTCTCCTAAACTCCTGACTAACAGAGAGACTCTCATGGACTGGCTTCTAAACACAATAGATTGTTGCCAAATATTGTCATATGAGACTTTATTGTCCACCAGCAGATGTTACAACATTGCCTTCTTGTATCAACAAAATTGTTTTAGTGTTCGGTAAAGATGTAGTCCAACGAAAACCGGTGCTCTCCCAAAGGGTTTCTTGATTGGAGCGTAAAACCAGCAACAATGTAACATAATTGATCAACCATCTTCCTGCCTCCCCATCCCATCCCCCCTCCACTCCCATCCCTCCCTGCCATCCCCCTCCACTCCCATCCCTCCCTGCCATCCACCCTCCACTCCCATCCCTCCCTACAGCTCCATACGTGAACTTCATCCAGAAGGATCCGGGTGCTCCGTGCTCGCTGACGGAGGCTCTGGAATACCTCCAGGTGGACGTCTTGGAGAACCTGTTCAAGAAAGACAGCCTGGCCTCCAATCAGAAACAGCCGCCCAAGAACAAGCCCCACAACATCACCGTGGTCGCCATGGAAGGCTGTCACTCGTTCGTCATCCTGGACTGGGCCATCCCCCTGAAGGACGACATGGTGTCAGGTGAGTGGACTGGACTGGGCCATCCCACAAAAGGACGACATGGTGTCAGGTGAGTGGACTGGACTGGGCCATCCCCCTGAAGGACGACATGGTGTCAGGTGAGTGGACTGGTCTGGGCCATCCCACTAAAGGACGACATGGTGTCAGGTGAGTGGACTGGACTGGGCCATCCCACTAAAGGACGACATAGTGTCAGGTGAGTGGACTGGACTGGGCCATCCCACTAAAGGACGACATGGTGTCAGGGGAGTGGACTGGACTGGGCCATCCCACTAAAGGACGACATGGTGTCAGGGGAGTGGACTGGACTGGACTGGGCCATCCCACTAAAGGACGACATGGTGTCAGGGGAGTGGACTGGACTGGGCCATCCCACTAAAGGACGACATGGTGTCAGGGGAGTGGACTGGACTGGGCCATCCCACTAAAGGACGACATGGTGTCAGGGGAGTGGACTGGACTGGGCCATCCCCCTGAAGGACGACATGGTGTCAGGTGAGTGGACTGGACTGGGCCATCCCACTAAAGGACGATATGGTGTCAGGGGAGTGGACTGGACTGGGCCATCCCACTAAAGGACTATATGGTGTCAGGTGAGTGGACTGGACTGGACCATCCCACTAAAGGACGACATGGTGTCAGGTGAGTGGACTGGACTGGGCCATCCCACTAAAGGACGATATGGTGTCAGGGGAGTGGACTGGACTGGGCCATCCCACTAAAGGACTATATGGTGTCAGGTGAGTGGACTGGACTGGACCATCCCACTAAAGGACGATATGGTGTCAGGGGAGTGGACCACAATGTCACGCAGGGTGACTAGCAGCTTTCTAGTCCTGTAAGTGTCAAGAGTATTCTGTCAGTGCTTCAAGCAGCTAGTGTGCACTTAGTCTGACTTCACCCATTTGTTGTGCTTCTCAAAGGATCATAGCTGGTCAGCAGAAATAATCTAACTGGTTGTTGATGTACTAGTGAGCTGCTAGTTAGATTTTAGGGACTCGCCCGACCCCGATGTTTTAGACATCACAGAGTTTTGATTACTGTAAAGGAGGCTGTACTTGACCCCCCCCCCCCCCCTCTCTCTCCACACCCCTATCACTTCCTTTCCGATCTCGCTCTTTCTCTCTCATGTGGTTTTCCAGATGTGTTGCAAATTGTGTTACTTATCCCCTCTCCTCTTCATCTGTCTCTCATTCACATTGTTTAGTATAATCACTGGGCTATTTGTTATCATATACTACAGTTCCTGTCTTCTCTCAGTTATCAGGAAAATGATCAGAGGAAAGAAAGAGAGGGAGAGAGAAAATTAAAGGAGGAGAGGAGGAGAAGAAGTGAGTGACAGGCTGCAATAGTGGGAGAGAAAGAGGGAACAACATAATCTTGAGCCAGCTGTGTTGTCCTTGCTTCAGCAGAAATATTAGGTCCTAAAACATTCAATAGGAACACATCGTGGCTTGATGTGGCGGGAAGCGGTGAGCCTGGCCCTCGTAGAGTTTCCACTGGCTGAGTGGCATGATCTGAGCATTCCATGAACTCTCGACTCACACACTGGCCTGGGGCTTTATGTCGGATTACCCTCCTGTGTGTGTGTGTGAGAGAGCAGAGGCAAAAGAAGAGGTGAGAAACAGAGAGGCTCGGTATGGGTAGTGGTTGACAGATCCACAATGTGACTTATGGAGGCTGTCTCTAGTTTAAAACAACTGATACCTTTAAAATTAGTTGTGATTGTTGTCCTGGCTCCAATCACTCTCCTCTAAAATGAAAATCCTCTGAAAACCTCAGACCTCAGACCACACTAACAAGATGGCCACCTCTTTCTTAAACTTCAAAATGGATCTGTCTCTCTTCTGTAATCTCTCGTCACCTTTGCCCCCTAACCCTTGCCATGTGTGTGACCCCTGCAGGCTACATGGTCCACAGCGCCTCATATGATGACATCCTCAACAACAGGTGGTCCTCCAGCGCTTCCAGCGGCACACACCTGGCTGTAGAGAACCTCAAACCCAACTCCAGGTGAGAATATGCTCTGTTTGTGTGTGTGTGTGTGTGTGTGTGTGTGTGTGTGTGTGTGTGTGTGTGTGTGTGTGTGTGTGTGTGTGTGTGTGTGTGTGTGTGTGTGTGTGTGTGTGTGTGTGTGTGTGTGTGCGTGCGTGTTGTGTATTCAATGTTCAAACTCTAATCTTATGCGAGCGACCGGGTACACAAACAAAAGATTTGAGAGATTCTACGGGTCATAGTTTCTATACCGATTTGTGTGCAGTCTATGCAGGTGTTTGGCTGCGTGTTTGCATCTGTGTGTAAGTGTTTATAGCTACAGGGTATTGGAATGTGTGTTTAAATGATTATTGTTCCCGGTAGGTCTCAGTGATGTTAGACACACAACATGTGTACACTGTATCTGTGTGTAATTCTTGTGTATTTACAGTTGTGATATCAGGCCCAGTCAGAGACCAGCAAAGCGTGGTATTGTAATGCTTATTTAAGTGAATAAGCCCTCAGAGTGACATAAATCAGAGCTGACTAGATAGAGGCAGGTTTGAAAACACGTTGAAATCACCCTGAAAACAACGTGCTGAGATACTCCACTGAGACTCACACAGGAATGTACATAGAGCAGACACCAGCGCCACACACACACACACACACACACACACACACACACACACACACACACACACACACACACACACACACACACACACACACACACACACACCCACACAGATGAAACACGCGGCACTGTTATGATGTAGGGCTGTGTTCCTTATGGTTTACAGGTTGCATCTTTCTAAAGATGCGTATGAAAACTTACGCTTCTTTAGTTAAGGCTGGGGGGGGTAGTACTGAGTAGCTTGGATGAACAAGGTGCCCAGAGTAAACTGCCTGCTACTCAGGCCTAGAAGCTAAGATATGCATATTATTAGTAGATTTGGATAGAAAACACTCTGACGTTTCTAAAACTGTTTGAATGATGTCTGTGAGTATAACAGAACTCAAATGGCAGGCAAACATCTGAGAATAAAATCCAACCAGGAAGTGGGAAATCTGAGGTTTGAAGTTTTTCAGCTCATTGCCTATTGAATATACAGTGTCTATGTGGTCATATTGCACTTCCTAAGGCTTCCACTAGATGTCAACAGTCTTTAGAACATTGTTTCAGGCTGCTACTGTGAAGGAGGGGGGAATGAGAGCTCTTTCAATCAGGTGTCTGCCATGAGCTGATCACGTGCGCTCCCGTGAGAGGTAGCTGCGTTCCTTTTCCTTTCTAAAGACAAAGGAATTCTCCGGTTGAAACATTATTGAAGATTTATGTTAAAAACATCCTAAAGATTGATTCTATATATCGTTTGACATGTTTCTACGAACTGTAATGGAATTTTTTACTTTTCATCTGACCAGCGCGTCTTGAATTTGTATTTGTGAACTCAAGGCGGGAACAAAAAGGAGGTATTTGGACATAAATTATGGACTTTATCGAACAAAACAAACATTTATTGTGGAACTGCGATTCCTGGGAGTGCATTCTGATGAAGATCATCAACGGTAAGTGAATATTTATAACGCGATTTCTGACTTTTACTGACTCCACAACATGGTGGATATCTGTATGGCTTGTTTTTGTGTCTGAGCGCTGTACTCAGATAATTTTTTTATTTTTGTATTTTTTATTTCACCTTTATTTAACCAGGTAGGCTAGTTGAGAACAAGTTCTCATTTGCAACTGCGACCTGACCTTATAAAGCATAGCAGTGTGAACAGACAACACAGAGTTACACATGGAGTAAACAATTAACAAGTCAATAACACAGTAGAAAAAAAAGGGGAGTCTATATACATTGTGTGCAAAAGGTATGAGGAGGTAGGCGAATAATTACAATTTTGCAGATTAACACTGGAGTGATAAATGATCAGATGGTCACGTACAGGTAGAGATATTGGTGTGCAAAAGAGCAGAAAAGTAAATAAATACAGTATGGGGATGAGGTAGGTAAAAATGGGTGGGCTATTTACCGATAGACTATGTACAGCTGCAGCGATCGGTTAGCTGCTCAGATAGCAGATGTTTGAAGTTGGTGAGGGAGATAAAAGTCTCCAACTTCAGCGATTTTTACAATTCGTTCCAGTCACAGGCAGCAGAGAACTGGAACGAAAGGCGGCCAAATGAGGTGTTGGCTTTAGGGATGATCAGTGAGATACACCTGCTGGAGCGCTTGCTACGGATGGGTGTTGCCATCGTGACCAGTGAACTGAGATAAGGCGGCGCTTTACCTAGCATGGACTTGTAGATGACCTGGAGCCAGTGGGTCTGGCGACGAATATGTAGCGAGGGCCAGCCGACTAGAGCATACAAGTCGCAGTGGTGGGTGGTATAAGGTGCTTTAGTGACAAAACGGATGGCACTGTGATAAACTGCATCCAGTTTGCTGAGTAGAGTGTTGGAAGCAATTTTGTAGATGACATCGCCGAAGTCGAGGATCGGTAGGATAGTCAGTTTTACTAGGGTAAGTTTGGCGGCGTGAGTGAAGGAGGCTTTGTTGCGGAATAGAAAGCCGACTCTTGACTTGATTTTCGATTGGAGATGTTTGATATGAGTTTGGAAGGAGAGTTTACAGTCTAGCCAGACACCTAGGTACTTATAGATGTCCACATATTCAAGGTCGGAACCATCCAGGGTGGTGATGCTGGTCAGGCGTGCGGGTGCAGGCACGGTTGAAAAGCATGCATTTGGTTTTACTAGCGTTTAAGAGCAGTTGGAGGCCACGGAAGGAGTGTTGTATGGCATTGAAGCTCGTTTGGAGGTTAGATAGCACAGTGTCCAAGGACGGGCCGGAAGTATATAGAATGGTGTCGTCTGCGTAGAGGTGGATCAGGGAATTGCCTGCAGCAAGAGCAACATCATTGATATATACAGAGAAAAGAGTCGGCCCGAGAATTGAACCCTGTGGCACCCCCATAGAGACTGCCAGAGGACCGGACAGCATGCCCTCCGATTTGACACACTGAACTGATCTCCCCCTTTGAAGAGGGGGATGACTGCGGCAGCTTTCCAATCCTTGGGGATCTCAGACGATATGAAAGAGAGGTTGAACAGGCTGGTAATAGGGGTTGCGACAATGGCGGCGGATAGTTTCAGAAATAGAGGGTCCAGATTGTCAAGCCCAGCTGATTTGTACGGGTCCAGGTTTTGCAGCTCTTTCAGAACATCTTCTATCTGGATTTGGGTAAAGGAGAACCTGGAGAGGCTTGGGCGAGTAGCTGCGGGGGGGGCGGAGCTGTTGGCCGAGGTTGGAGTAGCCAGGCGGAAGGCATGGCCAGCCGTTGAGAAATGCTTGTTGAAGTTTTCGATAATCATGGATTTATCGGTGGTGACCGTGTTACCTAGCCTCAGTGCAGTGGGCAGCTGGGAGGAGGTGCTCTTGTTCTCCATGGACTTCACAGTGTCCCAGAACTTTTTGGAGTTGGAGCTACAGGATGCAAATTTCTGCCTGAAGAAGCTGGCCTTAGCTTTCCTGGCTCCGTAGCGGATACAGGCAATGATCGCTGAAATCCTGGTTGAAGACAGAGGAGGTGTATTTGGAGGGCCAGTTGGTCAGGATGACGTCTATGAGGGTGCCCTTGTTTACAGATTTAGGGTTGTACCTGGTGGGTTCCTTGATGATTTGTGTGAGATTGAGGGCATCTAGCTTAGATTGTAGGACTGCCGGGGTGTTAAGCATATCCCAGTTTAGGTCACCTAACAGAACAAACTCTGAAGCTAGATGGGGCGCAATCAATTCACAAATGGTGTCCAGGGCACAGCTGGGAACTGAGGGGGGGTCGGTAGCAGGCGGCAACAGTGAGAGATTTATTTCTGGAGAGAGTAATTTTCAAAATTAGTAGTTCGAACTGTTTGGGTATGGACCTGGAAAGTATGACATTACTTTGCAGGCAGTTCTATCTTGACGGAAAATGTTCTAGTTGGGTATGGAAATCTCTGAATTTCTGGTGGCCTTCCTGAGCCAGGATTCAGACACGGCAAGGACATCAGGGTTAGCAGAGTGTGCTAAAGCAGTGAGTAAAACAAACTTAGGGAGGTGGCTTCTGATGTTGACATGCATGAAACCAAGGCTTTTTCGATTACAGAAGTCAGCAAATGAGGGTGCCTGGGGACATGCAGGGCCTGGGTTTACCTCCACATCACCCGCGGAACAGAGGAGGAGTAGAATGAGGGTGCGGCTAAAGGCTATCAAAACTGGTCGCCTAGAGCGTTGGGGACAGAGAATAAAAGGAGCAGATTTCTGGGCATGGTAGAATATATTCAGGGCATAATGCGCAGACAGGGGTATGGTGGGGTGCGGGTACAGCGGAGGTAAGCCCAGGCACTGGGTGATGATGAGAGAGGTTGTATCACTGGACATGCTGGTTGTAATGGGTGAGGTCACTGCATGTGTGGGAGGTGGGACAAAGGAGGTATCAGGGGTATGAAGGGTGGAACTAGGGGCTCCATTGTAAACTAAAACAATGATAACTAACCTGAACAACAGTATACAAGGCATGTTGACATTTGAGAGAGACATACAGCGAGGCATACAGTAATCACAGGTGTTGAATTGGGAGAGCTAGCTAAAACAGTAGCTAAAACAGTAGGTGAGACAACAACAGCTAATCAGCTAGCACAACAACAGCAGGTAAAATGGCGTTGACTAGGCAGGGAGGGTCGGATTAACTACACACAGAGCCTGAGTGCGGCTGGGGCCGACAGATAAAACATAAACAAGCAGAATGGAGTACCGTGATTAATGGACAGTCCAGCATGCATCAGCTATGTAGCCAAGTGATCAGTGTCCAGGGGGCAGCGGTGGATGGGGCAGGGAAGGTAGACTGGCGAGTATTATCCCAAAAAACTGTCTGGCTGTGCAGAAGGTAAAAGGTAAAAGCCGCTAGCAGTGGCTAACAATGACTAAATAGCTTGTAGCTAGTTAGCTGGTTAGCTTCTGGAGGTTCTTGAGTGTGTTCTAAAAATTAAAAATAATAGCGATTCCGTATCACATTGGGTGAGGCAGGTTACCGGAGCGTATAAACGAATTAAAAATCGAAAAGAGAATGAAAGTAAATATGGGTCCAGTGAGTGGTTGGGAAGCGGCGATTCAGACAGTTAGCAGGCCTGTGCTAACAAGCTAACAGTTAGTAGGCCGGGGCTAAACAAGGTAGCAGTTAGTGGACCGGGGCTAAACAAGCTAGCAGTTAGCAGGCCGAATTAGCAAGCAAGGAGATAGCAAGGGCTAGAAAGTTAGCCTTTGGGAGACGTCGCGATGGGGTGAGTCTGTTTATGCCTCTTCATGCGGTGACATCGATAGACCGGTCGTGGGTCCGGATATTGTAGCCCAGGAGTATGCTTCGGTGGTAGCACAGGAGCTCTGGCCAGGATAGCTTCAAGCTAAGTGGGTGGAAACGCTAGCCAGGAGTAATCATCCGGGGTTGCGGTTAGCTAGTTAGCTAGTTGTGAAGATCCAGCTGAAAATGTTCCTTTTGCGGTGGGAATCCGGGGATAAAAAATAATAGGTCCGTTATGCTCTGGTTAGAGTCGCGTTGTTCGAACTGGCGAGAGCTTTCCGAGCTAAAGGTTAGCTGATGACCGGTTAGCTGAAGACCGCTAGCAATGGTTTGCTGATAGCTGGTAGTTAGCTGGCTAGCTTCAGTTGAGGGGGGTCCCGGATCCGAAGTAAATATAAATACTTTTGGGAAAAAAAGCAGATCCGCGCTACATTGGGTGAGGCCGGTTGCAGGAGAGTATTTATAAGTTGAGGTTTAGCAAAATGTTTTAAAAGATATGCGAAGAAAAATATGTAAAAAAACGATATATACAAGGGACACGACACGACAAGACGTCTGACTGCTACGCCATCTTGGATACATGAGCATGGTATGCTTTTTCCGTAAAGCTTTTTTGAAATCTGACACAGCAATGCATTAAGGAGAAGTTTATCTAAAGTTCCATGCTCAACACTTGTATTTTCATCAACATTTATGATGAATATTTCTGTAAATTGATGTGGCTCTCTGCAAAATCACTGGATGTTTTGGAAGCAAAACATTACTGAACGTAACGCGCAAATGTAAACTGAGATTTTTGGATATAAATATGAACTTTATTGAAGAAAACATACATGTATTGTGTAACATGAAGTCCTATGAGTGTCATCTGATGAAGATCATCAAAGGTTAGTGATTCATTTTATCTCTATTTCTGCTTTTTGTGACTCCTCTCTTTGGCTGGAAAATGGCTGTGTTTTTCTGTGACTAGGTACTGACCTAACATAATCATTTGGTGTGCTTTCGTCGTAAAGCCTTTTTGAAATCGGACACTGTGGTGGGATTAACAACAAGTTTATCTTTAAAATGGTGTAAAATACTTGTATGTTTGAGGAATTTTAATTATGAGATTTCTGTTGTTTGAATTTGTCGCCCTGCACTTTCACTGGCTGTTGTCATATCGATCCTGGTAGCGGGATCTAAGCATACAAACCTAGGGAGGCTGTTGCTATTTTCTCTCAAATGTAATATATAAAAAGGTTATGGGTATTATTTTGGAGTTGGGCACAGTTCGCTGAAAAGAGTTGACCCAAAATAAACTCTGTTTCTGGGTCAGATTTATCTTTTTTTGCTCTATGCAATGTGAACGGAGATAACGTTTGGATACTAATGAGTTCTTGGTAGCTCGACTGTGCGCTCATGGAGTGAGCAGCCTACACTGTGCTTGAACCACTGACCTTTTGTGATTAGCCAGTTCAAATAAACTACCACCCTCTTTTTCTCGATGTTTCTTTCTTTCTCTCTCTATGTACCTGTTTCTCTTTCCCTATCTCTCGCTCTACCTGTTTCTCTCTCTCTATGTACCTGTTTCCCTATCTCTCTCTCTCTCTCTCTACCTGTTTCCCTCTCTTTCTCTCTCTACCTGTTTCTCTCTCTCTATGTACCTGTTTCCCTATCTCTCTCTACCTGTTTCTCTCTCTCTATGTACCTGTTTCCCTCTCTCTCTCTCTACCTGTTTCCCTCTCTTTCTCTCTCTACCTGTTTCCCTCTCTCTCTCTCTACCTGTTTCCCTCTCTTTCTCTCTCTACCTGTTTCTCTCTCTCTATGTACCTGTTTCCCTCTCTCTCTCTCTACCTGTTTCCCTCTCTCTCTCTACATGTTTCCCTCTCTTTCTCTCTCTACCTGTTTCTCTCTCTCTATGTACCTGTTTCCCTATCTCTCTCTACCTGTTTCTCTCTCTCTATGTACCTGTTTCCCTCTCTCTCTCTCTGCCTGTTTCTCTCTCTTTCCCTATCTCTCTCTACCTGTTTCTCTCTCTCTATGTACCTGTTTCCCGCTCTCTCTCTGCCTGTTTCTCTCTCTTTCCCTATCTCTCTCTCTCTGCCTGTTTCTCTCTCTTTCCCTATCTCTCTCTCTCTGCCTGTTTCTCTCTCTCTATGTACCTGTTTCTCTCTCACACTCTCCCAGTCTATTCAGCTCCACAGAGAGGAAAGAAACACACACAACTTCAACCTTAAACACTCCATAACTCTGTATCCAGGGTTAATATTATACATGAGATGCATCCTCACATGAGAGAGAAAGAGGCAAAAAAGAGAAAGAGAGAGATAGAGAAAGAGAGATAGAGAGAAAGAGGGAGAAAGAGAGAGAGTGTGAGAGAGAGAGAGAGAGAGAGAGAGAGGGAGAGAGAGAGGGAGAGAGAGAGAGGGGGGGGGTGTTACACAGCAGAAAACAGTTCATGCAGAGCAGGTGTGTCAATACATCATAAGCGGGAAACCTGACCAGTTCAGCGATGGGCAGACACATACATAGACACACACACACAGACACAGACACAGACACACACACACACAGCTCTGCACCATACCCAAGGTTATGTGTTTCCAAGGTTACAGTTGGTAAGGGGGACAGGTTTATATATTTTATTTATTCAACCTTTATTTAACTAGGCAAGTTAGTTAAGATCTGGGCTGTCCAGACCTTTCCCCTCCTTCTGACAGCCAGACCCGAGCCAAAGGTTCATACCCAAGCCAAAGGTTCATACCCAAGCCAAAGGTTCATACCCGAGCCAAAGGTTCATACCCGAGCCAAAGGTTCATACCCGAGCCAAAGGTTCACGCTCAGGTGTTAGCCTTGCACAGGCAGACACATGTAATCCTACACATAACAGCACATTTGTCTCTGTCACACACACACATGCTGAGTTGTCCCACGAACATCACACACATCATCCACTGACACTGCGGACATGCACATGCACGCACACACAGAGACAGATGTTCCTAAATTCATAACTTCGGAATTTAGAAGCCTACTGAACATGCGTTAGCTTTTGCCCTGTGGTTTGTGTGTGTTTGTGTCTGTGTGCATGTGTGTCTGTGTGTGTGTGCATATGACTTGTGTATGGGTGGATGTGTGTGTGTACATCTGTGTCTGTGTGTGTGCGTATGAGTAAAAACTTTATGTGCAAAAGGCGGGTAGAGTGATTGACAGTTTATAATTGTTCATGAAAGGTTGAACTGAGCCAGGCCGAGTGAGGGTCTACGCTGCTTGGAGCTGGCTGTATATAAGGAGAAATCTGAAGACATGTATACACTGAAGGAACACTACATGTGTGTGTCTATATGGAGGCAGATGTCTCCAGGTGTGTGTGTGGGGGTGGGGGGGTCTGCTTAATAAGCACAGGGTGAAGAATGCTGCTCACTCAAGGGATATAGGGCATGAAACTCTCCTACTTACACCAGAACTATAGTTACAAGATAGACAACTCTAGATATGAAGTCAAGGTATATAGACAAAAGTTATATGAGAATCTCTCTCTCGTTAAAGGGTTTGGGTGGAAATTAGTGGACCGTCAAGTTACTGTACATAACCCTGAAGTGGAGGGAGAACACACAAACAGTCTTGTCTCATGGTGTTGTTTTGAATCTGAGGCGATTGAATAATTCCTACACTGTATTTAAAACACACAGAGACTAAAGTTTCTCAGAGTAGGAGTACTGATCTAGGATCTGACAATATAATATATCTTTTTTTTTTCTTTCTTATTCTTATGATCTAAAATGTCAAACTCCTACTCTGAGTTGCTTTGTGGATGCGGGCCCAGAGCTCAAAGTCTGCTTTATATCGGTCAGGAGGGACGTTGTGTCATATAGAAATGCTCTCTTTGTGACATTGCTGCTTTGAGGTCTTTCTCTTTCTCTTCCTCCCTCTCTCTCACTCACCCTACCTCTCTCCCCCTCTTTCAATCTACCATATTCCCCCTCTTTCTTTATCTCTTTCTCCCTGCTATAGGAACATAAAAACAGTATTCTCTTAAATCTGCCTCCCCCACTCCTCTCTGATGGTGCAGGAGTCGTCTCCCTTCATAGCCATCTGCTATAGTCTGCCTCCCTCACTCCTCTCTGATGGTGCAGGAGTCGAGTGCTGCCTCCCTTCCTAGCCATCTGCTATAGTCTGCCTCCCTCACTCCTCTCTGACGGTGCAGGAGTCGAGTGCTGTCTCCCTTCCTAGCCATCTGCTATAGTCAGCCTCCCTCACTCCTCTCTGACGGTGCAGGAGTCGAGTGCTGCCTCCCTTCCTAGCCATCTGCTATAGTCTGCCTCCCTCACCCCTCTCTGACGGTGCAGGAGTCGAGTGCTGCCTCCCTTCCTAGCCATCTGCTATAGTCTGCCTCCCTCACCCCTCTCTGACGGTGCAGGAGTCGAGTGCCGCCTCCCTTCCTTGCCATCTGCTATAGTCTGCCTCCCTCACTCCTCTCTGACGGTGCAGGAGTCGAGTGCTGTCTCCCTTCCCTAGCCATCTGCTATAGTCTGCCTCCCTCACTCCTCTCTGATGGTGCAGGAGTCGAGTGCTGCCTCCCTTCCTAGCCATCTGCTATAGTCTGCCTCCCTCACTCCTCTCTGACGGTGCAGGAGTCGAGTGCTGCCTCCCTTCCTAGCCATCTGCTATAGTCTGCCTCCCTCACTCCTCTCTGACGGTGCAGGAGTCGAGTGCTGCCTCCCTTCCTAGCCATCTGCTATAGTCTGCCTCCCTCACTCCTCTCTGATGGTGCAGGAGTCGAGTGCTGCCTCCCTTCCAGCCATCTGCTATAGTCATTAGGGTCTAAACCTCTTCCATGTGGAAACAGAGACCTGGCCTCTGTAACGCCTGTAATAATGGCTCTCTCTAATACACACTATTTTGTCTTGGTTGTTTTTTTTTACCTCAGGTACTACTTCAAAGTCCAGGCAAAGAATATCTTTGGGCTGGGACCGGTTAGCGATACGCTCACCTATGTCACTGAATCAGGTCTGTATGAGTATTAGGTGAGGTTGCTAAATACTGTTCTAGGGTCAGTTTTGCTTTGTGCCTGCAAATGGTTGTGGTTCTGGGATTGGAAATAGGTTTGCTGATCCTAGATCTACTAAGGCCACATCTACTTGTCCGTATCATCCAGTTTTTTTAGTTTATGTATGAATTCTGTTCCGGTTCATGTCTCTCATTTGAACTTTTTCTGTTTTTCAGACGACCCTCTTCTTATTGAACGGCCGCCTGGTGAGTTGTATGGAAATGTCTCATATGTTACTCTTACTCTAACAATATTGACAAAACATGCTGGCCTACATTGCTCTAGTCCAGAAGATCACTGCTTCAGGTCATTTGAAGAAACTCGAAGTGACAGTTGCAGAAAGCTGGTGAGGAGTTAACAGTCTGGGGCATACCAAAGGCTGCATGCACCTACACTGACATACACTGGACTTGGCTGACATCCATAGTGGTAAAACGATGCCAAAGTACAGTTTTGGTATTTATTGTTTTTAATTAAGAGAGTGAGTCAGGTATTTCGAAGAGGGGGGATGAGGGGGGCAGGTGCTCGTTCACTCCCTCCCCTCTCACCCCTTCCTACCCCTTCCCTTGGGTGCTATGCACAATTCACTGTGTATCTGAAAAGGAGACTGGAATGGTGAAAACTGTTAATAAAGGGAATGTGTAGTTAGTCTTGACTAGCTCTGTGAGAACTGACAGGTTGAGTGTAGTTTATTTTATCAGGGAGTCATACTGAGACCAAGGTCTATTTTACAGATGAGCCCTGAATTACATCAATTACAGAATAGACAAATAAAAATACAAATACAAAATGCAAGCAGAAAGAAAGAAACACAGTCATGAAAAACAAAGACATTCATCAGTAATAATCAGCGTTCTGAATTGGCCTAAAGGCACCAAAACATACACTTTTCAGAACATTTTGAAAATTGTTCCACAAATAAAATGCAAAAAAACTCAACACTGATTTACCTAACTCAGTAGAGACCAAAGGAATTTCCAGAGCTAGCATCCCTGAGACCGGGTGTGGTAAAGATGTGAGATACAGTGAGACTTTTTGTAAAAGGGCTTTATAAATGAAAACCTGGCCTCCTGAGTGGCTCAGTGGTCTAAGGCACTGCATCACGGTGCTAGCTGTGCCACTAGAGATCCTGGTACGAGTCCAAGCTCTGTCGCAGCCGGCCTCGACCGGGATACCCACAATTGGCCCAGCGTCGTCCGGGTTAGGGGAGAGTTTGGCCAGCAGGGATGTCTTTGTCCCATCGCGCTCTAGTGACTCCTGTGGTGGGCCGGGCGCAGGCGTGCTGACACAGTGTTTCCTCCGACTCATTGGTGTGGCTGGCTTCTGGGTTAAGCGGCATTGTGTCAAGAAGCAGTGTGGCTTTGTTGGGTCGTGTTTCGGAGGACGCACGGCTCTTGACCTTCGCGTCTCTCGAGTCCTTACGGGAGTTGCAGCGAGACTGTAACTACCAATTGGATACCATGAAAAAGGTGTTTTTAAAAAATGAAATAAATATGAAAATATAGCAATGTATCAACCTACGTGACATCAAAGAGGGACAACCAATGTTCTGGTAGAGAATGCAGTGATGACATCACAGAGGGACAACCAACGTTCTGGTAGAGAATGCAGTGATGACATCACAGAGGGACAACCAACGTTCTGGTAGAGAATGCAGTGATGACATCACAGAGGGACAACCAACGTTCTGGTAGAGAATGCAGTGATGACATCACAGAGGGACAACCAACGTTCTGGTAGAGAATGCAGTGATGACATCACAGAGGGACAACCAACGTTCTGGTAGAGAATGCAGTGATGAGTGCTAAAATTGTCGCCCGTAATAAAGCACAGTGTGCTTTAATAAACTGCATCGAACGGCTTTAATGAAGTGGCAGCTGCATTCATAAAGATGATGTCGCCATAGTCTAGGATCGATAGGAACATCGACTGAATAATCTGATTTCTACTATTTATTGAGAGGCAGGACCTATTTCTATAAAAGAAGCCCATTTTTATTCTCAGCTTCTAAACTAACTCGTCATGATGCTTTTTAAAAGATAGCTTTTCATCTATCCAGATGCCCAGATACTTGTAAGCAGGGACACAATCAATATAGACATAGACAATAGTACATGCTTAAATCATCAGTTATTTTTATGCGTTCTAGAGAACAACATATACTTACTTTTACCTGCATTCAATACTAATTTCAGGTCAATAAAGTTTTTCTGTAATACAATGAAGGCAGACTTTAGTTCAGATAGAGCCTTGTCAACTGTGGGGGCAATAGCATACATAACATTATTATTGGCATACAAGTGCAGGTTACAATTTTTTACAGGCAAGTTGATATTGTTAATGTGAAAATTACAGGACCCAAAATCAACCTTTGCGGGACACCTTTAGTAATGTCCAGGAAGCCTGATTTAACACCATCAGTCAGTTAACACCACATCGAGTCCTATCTGTCAAGTCATTTTTAAACCAGTTACATGCAGCCTGGTCTAGGCCAATTGATGAAAGCATCTGAATTAGCAGTGAGTGATTAACAGTATTGAAAGCCTTTGACAGGTCAATGAAGAGGGCAGCACAATGTAGCCTTTTATCTATACAATTAACCACAGGATTTATAACTAGGGATGCAGCAGAGATAGTGCTTTGACCTGGTCTAAATCCCAACTGATGTACATTCAGAATATATTTCAAAGATCAGAAAGATCTTAGCTGAGAATTAATCAAGGATTATTATATTTTAGCTTGGCAGAAAGTTTAGAAATAGGGCGATCATTATTTAGGTCACAAGGGTCACCACCACCTGAAGGGGGAGTACATGGGCCACGTTGGGGATAGTACCAGATATAATCGTTAGGTTAAAAGTATGGGTTAATGATTCAGCAATCAGGGTGACAGGATCTAACATATCAGCTCTACTCAATTTGTTTACATCAAACTTAAGCAAGGCATCTAGCACATCACTGATGGTAAATTGCTGAACTTAAGCAAGGCATCAAAAACATCACAGATGGTAAATTGCTGAAATGAAAACAAAAATTCAGTAAAAGTTGACGTGTTAACCGTTGAGTCAGCTAGAGGGAAGAGCAGTCAATTAGTTAGTCTTGACTAGCTCAGTTAGAGCTGACAGGTTGAGAGTAGGTATTAATGACTAGCTTTGTGAGTGTAGCATTAAGTAAGCACTCTGTTAGATCAGGAGGGACTGTCATGAAGGACATGCTGAGAGCTCAACCTTCACCGCAACAGTTTAGTGGTTATGTAATATATGCCATTTAGCAGACACTTTTAAAATGTAGTTATTTCGAAGACACGCTTATCCAGAACAACTAGGGTTAAGTATCTTCCTCAAGGGCACAGACCGATTTTTCACCTAGTCTGCAGGGATTCAAACCAATCCCTGCCGACTAGCCCAATGGTCTTAACTACTGGGCTACCTGCCTTCCTCTAGGTGGAGAGCCTATCTGGATCCCCTTCTCCTTCAGATTCAACCCCCAGCACAGTGCCTGTAAGGGCAGCCAGTACGTCAAGAGGACCTGGTACAGAAAGTTTGTGGGCGTGGTCCTGTGCAACTCGCTGAGATACAAAATCTTTATGGGCGATGGGCTGAAAGGTACTACTGATGTTACTTCTCACCTTTATATTCTTATCTCTCTCTCTCAAGTTCAAGTCTTGGATCAATTCAAGATGCTTTACAGTTTCTCCTATTCTTTTCTCTCTTATAATCTCACCACCATTTCTCTCCCTTACGCTTTCCTGTTCTTGTTTCACTACCATACCCTCTCGCTCTCCCTTTCATTCTCTCCCTCTTTCACTACATGTATCTGAATCACACCCTTTCTTTACATCTCTTCCCTATGCTACTGGGTGTTTTATGGTTTTGGGGCTCTGTGGACTCATTACATAATGGAATATTGTGTGAGAGTGTGTTCTTTTGTTAACCATTGAGGGCTCTTCCATCTCTCTCATCTCTCTCGCTCTCCTTCCAGAAATGTTCCACAGTATAGCAGACACATTCGGCCATGGGGAGGACCACTGCCAGTTTGTAGACTCTTACCTAGACGGGAGGACAGGCTCCCCCAGCCTCTCAACGTATCTGCCCACAGCACAAGGTACAATAACATAAATCAACTCCCAAAATTCATCACTCGCCTACAGCCTGGTGTAGAATAGTTTTTATGGTATTAAAAATAATTATATTCCAGCTAATATTAAGTCCCAGAGCCTTGATTACAGACAACCTCAATATCCTAGGCTGAAAAGAAACAGTCAGAATCCTCTAACAAAGCATAAAAAATGTGTTACATCTATTTATAATGCATAACAACAGTGCCGGTCCTCCCCTGTGCAGGTTACTATCGCTCTTACAGGCAGGAGCCAGTCAACTTTGGACCTATCGGCCGGCGTACGCCACATCCCTTCGTGGGATGGTACGAGTGTGGGGTGCCCATCCCTGGCAAGTGGTAACACAGGGGGTCACAAAGAGGTCATCACCGAGGGCATACAAACTCCAACCTGCTGCAGCCTCTGTCATGCTCTCACTGACCCCGCCCCCTGGAGATGAACTGTTGCTAACCACAGCAGAAAGACAACAACATTCCAAACTTATACTGCTTCAGATCAAAGAGAATATAATACTTTAAACAACACTAATATTTCCATGTATTCATTACCATGCACTTTTATAAAAGCAGTTTGTATATGAGGGGGGAAAAGCATGTATTGCTATTGCTTAGTTTAACTTTTGTCTTCTGGATCGGAAAGAATCCTTGTTTATTCCCAACTATTCTCAAGTGGAAGTGCACCTGTGATCATGACAACACTAATGAAATGGGAGATCCTGTAAAAGACCAAAGCACAAACTGAATAGTACTAATGGGAGCGAAGGGATTGTATGTGTGTTTACTATCAATCAAGAGATCTTGTTCATAACAGTAGTATGATACAGTAATGGCTTTTGACAACTAGTTTTGGTGTCAGTTTTCTTGAACATGCATAGTGTTTTTATAGTCTTTTGTATTTACGAGACTCCATAAGATCAGAAGTTACTGTGGAAGTGTTGTATGTATACAGACAATGAATAACAATACTTAATATTTGCTCAGGAATGGTTGGACATTAAATAAAGGTGCTATGGAAAACAAGGAACTTAACGATTCATTTGTTCCGTGAGAATATCTGAATTGTCCATGTTTAAAGAAACTCAAACATTACTAAGCAAATAGAGTTTCAGTTTCAATCTAGTATCATAATCTGTCTAAACCACAGTACCAGTCAAAGGTTTGGACACACCTACTCAATTAAGGGTTTTTCTTTATTTTGTACTATTTTCTACATTGTAGAATAATAGTGAAGACATCAGAACTATGAAATAACACATATGGAATCATGTAGTAACCAAATAAAACTGTTAAACAAATCAAAATATATTTTATATTTGAGATTCTTCAAAGTAGCCATGCATTGCCTTGATGACAGCTTTACACACTCTTGGCATTCTCTCAACCAGCTTCATGTGGTAGTCACCTGGAATGCATTTCAATTAACAGGTGTGCCTTTCAATTAACAGGTGTGAATTTCTTTCCTTCTTAATGCGTTTGAGACAATCAGTTTGAGTTTGAGTTTATTTTTATTTTTACAGGGACAGTGCACATTAATCAACATTTCAGTAAAAGTGCCGGTTTTAGCCAACCGGCTAATTTTCAACCGCAGTCCCTGGGCAGGTTATTAAAAACAATTACAATATAGACAATAGCAACATAGAACAAGCAAGACATAGCAACACAGGACAAGCAAGACATAGCATACAGACAGAGCAACATAGGACAAGCAAGACAGAGCAGCATAAAACAAAAAGCAGCAAGACAAAATTCATAAAAGCAACAAAGTGTTTCCACACCTCACAAGCTACAGACAACAGACAACATGGAGTGGCAACACACAGCTAGGGACCATGTTCACAAATCTGATTGACCTTTAGCCATGTCTTCAAGCATTTTGTGAAAGTGTGATATGTGGTGCAGTTATGTGTGTCTGATGGCAGTGTATTCCAGACATGGGAAGCTCTCACAGAGAATGCAGATTTACTAAAGGTGCTTTTCCTTAGGGGAACTATACAGTCACCTCTCATGGCAGACCTTGTTATGTTGTGACAAGGTAGGGGTGGTATACAGAAGATAGTCCTATTTGGTAAAAGACCAAATCTATATTATGGCAAGAACAGCAAAGATAAATGTCAGTCCATCATTACTTTAAGACATGAAGGTCAGTCACTCCGGAAAATTTCAAGAACTTTGAGAGTTTCTTCAAGTGCAGTCACAAAAACCATCATGCGCTATGATAAAACTGGCTCTCGTGAGGACCGCCACAGGAAAGGAAGACCCAGAGTTACCTCTGCTACATAGGATAAGTTTATTGGAGTTACCAGCCTAAAAAATTGCAGCCCAAATAAATGCTTTACAGAGTTCAAATAACAGACATATCTCAACATCAATTGTTCAAAGGAGACTGTGTGAATCAGGTCGAATTGCTACAATGAAACCACTACTAAAGTGTCGCGCCCTGATCTGTTTCACCTGTCTTTGTGCTTGTCTCCACCCCCCTCCAGGTGTCACCCATCTTCTCCAATATCCCCTGTGTATTTATCCCTTTGTTCTCTGTTTGTCTGTTGCCAGTTCGTTTTGTTTCATCAAGCCTACCAGCGTTTATCCCTCTACTCCTGTCTCTCGTTTTTTCCTGCTTTCTAGTTTTCCCAGTTTTTGACCTTTCTGCCTGCCCTGAGCCTGCCTGCCGTCCTGTACCTTTGCCCCACTACTCTGGATTACCGACCTCTGCCTGACCCTGAGCCTGCCTGCCGTTATTTACCTGTGCCCCAAGACTCTGGATAATCTACCCATGCCTGCCTTGACCTATCGTTTGCCTGCCCCTGTTGCTGTAATAAACATTGTTACTTCGACACAGTCTGCATTTGGGTCTTACCTGAAACGTAATACTAAAGGACACCAATAAGAAGAAGAGACTTGCTTGGGCTAAGAAACACCAGCAATGGACATTAGACCAGTGGAAATGTTATGAGACCAAATATGAAATTTTTGGTTCCAACCGCCATGTCTTTGTGAGACGCAGAGTAGTTGAATGGATGATCTCCGCTTGGGTGGTTCCCAACATGAAGCATGGGGGTGCTTTGCTGGTTACACTGTGATTTATTTAGAATTCAAGGCACACTTAACAAACATGGCTACAACAGCATCCTGCAGCGATACACCATCCAATATGGTTTGCACTTAGTGGGACTATCATTTGTTTTTCAACAGGACAATGACTAACACACCTTCAGGCTATGTAAGGGCTATTTGACCAAGAAGGAAATTGACGGAGTTGCAATCTACTGCAGAAATAGGCTGCAGAGTTCTGTCATACTATCCAGGTCTGCACCCAAACAATTTGAGCTTCTACGTTTAAAAATCCACATTTCCAGAATCAAGTCTCTCACCGTTGACGCTTGTGAATTGATTGCCCCCCATCTATCTTCAGAGCTCGTGCTGCTAGGTGACATAAACTGGGACATGCTTAACACCCCGGCCATCCTACAATCTAAGCTTGATGCCCTCAATCTCACACAAATTATCAATGAACCTACCAGGTACAACCCCAAATCCGTAAACACGGGCACCCTCATAGATATCATCCTAACCAACTTGCCCTCCAAATACACCTCTGTTGTTTTCAACCAAGATCTCAGCGATCACTGCCTCATTGCCTGCATCCGTAATGGGTCTGCGGTCAAACGACCACCTCTCATCACTGTCAAAACGCTAAAACACTTCAGCGAGCAGGCATTTCTAATCGACCTGGCCCGGGTATCCTGGAATGGTATTGACCTTATCCCGTCAGTAGAGGATGCCTGGTTAATCTTTAAAAGTGTTTTCCTCACCATCTTAAATAAGCATGCTCCATTCAAAAAATTGGAACCAGGAACAGATACAGTGAGGAGAACAAGTATTTGATACACTCCCGATTTTGCAGGTTTTCCTACTTACAAAGCATTTAGAGGTCTGTAATTTTTATCATAGGTACACTTCAACTGTGAGAGACGGAATCTAAAACAAAAATCCAGAAAATCACATTGTATGATTTTTAAGTAATTAATTTGCAGATTTCCAATGTCTTACCTCATTTGCACACACTGTATATATACTTTTTTTTGTTTATTCCATGTGTAACTCTGTGTTGTTGTATGTGTCGAACTGCTTTGCTTTTTTCGTGGCCAGGTCGCAGTTGTAAATGAGAACTTGTTAGGGTTCTGCATCAGAAGACCTGACCTCTACAATCACCCAACCTCAACCCAAGTGAGATGGTTTGGGATGAGTTGGACTGCAGAGTGAAGGAAAAGCAGCCAACAAGTGCTCAGCATATGTGGGAACTCCTTCAAGAATTTTGGAAAAGCATTCCAGGTGAAGCTGGTTGAGAGAATGCCATGAGTGTGCAAAGCTGTCATCAAGGCAAAGGGTGGCTACTTTGAAGAACCTAAAATATAAAATATATTTGTTGTACACTTTTTTGGTTGCTACATAATTCCATGTGTGTTTTTTCATAGTTTTGATGTCTTCACTATTATTCTTCACTATTATTCTACAATCTTGACGTTTAAAATTGCAGGCAAAGGTCAAGAATACAATTTTTGTAAGGGGGCGAGAGAGAGAGAGAGAGAGAGAGAGACCAGAGAGAGAGAGAGAGAGACAGAGACAGAGACAGAGACAGAGACAGAGACAGAGAGACAGAGATGGCATCTGTTAGTTAGACATCTCAGCTGGAGTAACGGGGCCCAAGAGCTTTCAGTGGACAACAGGTTTCCATGTATGAAGGAATACTGAGCTACTTGTACAGTGTCACTTTCATGTGATAACAGCAGAGTGATGGTTAATATATTCATGAATCAAGGAGTTCACTGGAGGACAGGAAATGTTCTTTGGAAGGAACAGAGGAACATTCTGGAAAAAGGTTTTGATATCTATATGGTTGACTGATTTCATTTTCTGTATTGTTTTGCCCTCTTGAACAAACTCCATCAAACTCAATAAGTAGTTCATCTGGAAACTGTATTTCATTCTCGGGAGATATCTACACTATTTAGTTTCCACATTACCTCCCTAAAAGTGAAAATATATTCCTGTTAAAATGTAATGACTTATTTATCAGGGGGATTCATTCTCATTGTCAGTCTCTGGTTGTAGCCCTCTTGTATGCATACAGGTGTAGGATCTTAATTTGATCACTCTTTTGTTGCTGAGAAAACCCATCCCAATACACTTTTCATGTAGCCCACTTTTGGCCTGCTAATAACCTAACCACCGACCATGCAACATTATGGACGAAACATTCAACTCCTATTGCTGCAGGTTTGCTTTGCTTTCGTTTGCTACATAAACATGACACACCCTCTTACCCTGAAGCTCAATTCATCAATTTTATTCAGTAGTATATGTCTTTCTGACTGATGTCTTCAATAACTCACAACAACAGGACCAGCAGTCTAGTCTGCCCTCTGCTAAGTTAATCTGGCACGTCTGAGTTTTCCTATACGAGTATTTTTTTAAATTTACCAGTGTTTTCAAAGTAGGCATTTATCTGTTTTCTGTGCCCTCAACAGGTCCCCACAGCAATCGAAATCAGAGAAAGTAACAGGGTATACCCACAAGGCTAAACCCAAAGATACATTTATCATCACTATAATTAATTAAATATCTTGCCCAGGGTGAAGTATGTCCTCCATGACCCATAACATAAGAGAGTTTTTATTTTCCGTTATGGCGTCCATCACTGAGAGAGTCTCCATCACCATGTTGGCTTCACCATTAGGAAGTGGCCCATTCTCTCACCATGTTTTCATCACAGCCAGTAAGAACTCAACCATAGAAGAATACTGCAGTGTTATCAGTGAACCCAGCCATTCCTTATCTGCTGCGTTTAAACAAAGTTTTGTTTGGGTTGGCTGATAACAGTCAGACGTGTTGTGGCGGTCAGTCCCATTTAAAAGGCATGGCAGCAGGGTGAACTGGGTGACACCCCTCATAGGGCAAGTAATGATTTTCACAGTGGGAAATTGTAGTTTTTGGGTTGATAGTAAAACCATTTTGTCTTTTTTTCAGATAAGAGTTGCAGGTGAAGGCTACTTCTGCTTCCCTTCTGGGTTTGACTCTACACAAAAATATTTGTATTGGCTCCTTACTGTCTTACAGTGCAGTAATTCTGAGCTGAAGATGGAACAGTGGCGTTTTGGTCCATTCTCAAATGTTCGTAACAACATGGGATGACCCCACAGTTGATACACATTCAAAGACTATATACTATAAGCCTGAGTAAGTGTCTTTCTTTTGGGGAAGAGAAGAGGAGAGAGAATGTGAGGGAAGAAGACAGGAGGAGGAGAAACACACTGCAATAGCACATGCTATGGGACAACCACATCTGCTACAGATGTTAGAGAACAGAGAAAAGGGATAAAATCACTTTGTACAGACTCCTGGACTTTGATGTGTGTGTGTGTGTGTGTGTGTGTGTGTGTGTGTGTGTGTGTGTGTGTGTGTGTGTGTGTGTGTGTGTGTGTGTGTGTGTGTGTGTGTGTGTGTGTGTGTGTGTGTGTGTGTGTGTGTGTGTGTGTGTGTTTGTTGATGCATGCGTGAGAGAGAGAGAGAGAGAGAGAGAGGGGGGAAAAGAGAAAGAGAGCATCAACAGAAAATATGAAAAGGTCAGGAATAATGAGAAAATGGAAAATAAAATAATAATAATGGGCAGATCACCGATGCAACAGGCCTCTGTTTGGAACAGCAGCTGGTTATAAAGACAACAACACCCAAGTAACTGATGCAACAGGCACAATCGGGCACAATCTCAATACCAGTGCACCAAGAGCAGATAATAAGAGCAGGTAATAAATACAACACCAAAGTAACTGATGAAACAGGTCTCTGTTTGGAACAGCATCTGGCTATAAAGCCAACAACACAAAAGTAACTGACGCAACAAAGGTTAGCTATGTAACCACGGTTATGTGAGCTATATGGATCACTCCAACATATTGGTATCACTACGCGACGGAGGGACACCTGTGTCATGGCTGGGGTCCACCCCTATATATAGACCCCATATAGCTCACATAACCGTGGTTACATACGTAACTTTTGTTATGTTTTGCAATATTGGGTCACTCCAATATATTGGTATACCCGTACCAGATTAGTCGGTGCTAGAGGGACTTTTCCGCTGGCTGGCGGAAAAGTCCCAGCGGGGGACCGAGACGCAGGGGCCGTCAATGTGGAAGGGGTGTCCCGGCACTGTCCCCGGAAGGGATGGCAACGCCCAGGACCGCTGAACCAACCACAGAGGGAGGTGCCACATTTATCCGATAGTACCTAGCAACGGTGCAAGAGGAAGCCTAGCTGGTTGCAACACCAACACTCTCAGTAGCGCCCAGGATGTTGCCACACCTTGTGTTGAATGTGCCACAACAGATCCCAGCACTGGCCTGCCAGCCAGGCGGTATGCTGTCATAATCGTGTCCACGATCCAGTGAAACAAAGAGCTGGTCTGTTGTTCTCACTGCCCGTGTCTGCTCCACATAGGCAGCCAGTGCCCTCACAGGGCACAGCATGCCGGAGGGAGGCCCAGACTCCCCTGCCACTGCCGGGGGGGGGGGGTCATAAGCAGACAGGATAAAAAGGGATGTTCACATGCCTGTCGGACAGAACCGTCAGGAGGAATGAAGGGTTGGAGCGGAGAGATATAATCCTCCCCCCTGGGTTCATCCGGTAGCACTCAGAACTTACCAAAAGAGAATGGAGCTCACCCACCCTCTTCATGGAAGAAATCGCTACCAAGAAAACCACCTTCATAGAGAGGTGTTTCAGGGAGGCAGACTAAAGGCTAAAGGCGGCTTTGCCGCAGCTACCAAGACCATCTTCAGATCCCAGCTCGCCATTGAGTGGGTCCTAACTGGACACAGGCGACGAACCCCCTTCATAAACCTGGAGACCAAGGGATGGCGCCCCACTGGCCTGTCCATACACCCGGCATGGCAGGCAGATATAGCGACCAAATACCCTCTCAGTGTAGAGGCTGCCAAGCCCTCATCCAAGCGAGACTGCATGTATTGGAGGACATACTGCACCCTGCATGACTCGGGCACAATCTCAATACCAGTGCACCAAGAGCAGAAATACAGGTATGCCGCGGGTATAACCAGCGCCCAGTGTACATTGTCCAGGGAGGCAAACAGATCCACCTGCACCCTCCCGAACTTGTCCCACAGGTGCTGCACCACCTGGGGATGTAGGCTCCAGTCCCAAAGTGGCGGGCCCTCCATCGAGAGCATATCCGCTGCCAAATTAAGGATGCCAGGTATGTGCGCTGCGTGTAGAGACGCTAGGACGTCCCTCAGCCCAGAGAAGGAGCTCCCATGCCATAATATGGAGGCGGTGGCACCTCAGTCCACCCTGATGGTTGATGTAAGCCACCACTGTGGTGTTGTCCATTCTCACCAGGACATGTCTCCCTTCAGATGTGGAAGGAAAAACTGCAGGGCCAGCATTACAGCTCGGAGCTGTAGTGTATTGATGTGCCTGCCGCTCCAAGGGGTAGCCAACAGCCGCTGGCCGACCTGCCCTTGGTCACACCCCCCCCCCCATCTGATCTGGGTGGCGTCTGTGCTTAACAGCTGGAACATCCTCAGCATCTCCACCCCATCTGAGAGAAAGGAGTGACAGCGCCACCTCAACAATGTCCTGAGGCCCTGTGTGGTCACCCACAGCTGGCGGTAATGGTGGGGTTTTGGGTGCAGCTGGTGGGAGTTGAACCACCGTTGAATAGGCCAGAGATGGATCAGGCCCAAGGGAATCAACAACGAGGCTGCCGTCAGCAAGCCCAACAGGCGTTGGCAGGTTAGGGATTCCACCGGCCCCTGCCGAAATTAGTCGAGGAAAGATAAGATCGCCAGAACCCTTCTGGTGGGCAGACGTGCTCTCGTGAGTCCAGTTCCATGCCAATGAAGGCCACCCTCTGGGTGGGCGTCAGACGACTCTTGTCATTTACAGTAATGCCCAGCCCACTGATGTGGGTCAGGAGCACGTCTCTGTCTGACAGGACCTGGGTCCTGGTTGGGGCACAATCAGCCAATCGTCCAGGTAATTGAGGATCACCAATCCTCCAGAAGTGAGAAGTACTAGGACTTTGTGAAAGTGCGGGGTGCCAAGGAGAGGCCAAAGGGAAGAACCATGAATTTGAAAGCGAATCGGAGGTGCTGCCAATGAGCTGGAGTGAACAGGAACATGGAAGTACACATCCATCAGGTCCAGTGTCACAAACCACTGGTCCCTGGACACGGCCTGCAACACGTGGGCAGGGGACAGCATGTGGAACCTCAGTACCTTCAAGTACCCATTGAGGTTCCGGAGGTCCAGAATCGGTCGGAACCCTCCGTCTCTTTTTGGGAGAACAAAATAAGTGGAGTAGAACCCACCTAGCCATTCTTCCTGCGGAAGACACCCTTGTCCAGGAGTGAGGAAACCTCCAGCCGCAGTGTTTTCTTCAGGAGGTCGACCACCATGATGACACGAAGGCCCCTGAAGGACGGAGGCCAGCACCAGAATTGGAGTCAGTACCCCTCGAACATTGAGGACAACACCCATGGGGACTCCACACACTCCTCCCACTTTGCCCTTTGAGACCAGGAGAAGCGTCCAAGGCCGGGTAAGGGTGTGTCAGGGGACCTGCCGGGGCTCTCCTCTGGTGTCCCGAGTGCATGGGTCCCCCAGGCACGTCCCTATGGTGGTGACAGTTGACACCATCACACCTGTCACAAAGGGAAGCCATAAGCTCAGCCAAGTCAACAAGGCCACGGAGGAGGGGTCCCTGGGAGAGCTTATGTCGTGACCCGATTGGAGGAATAGGAACCCGGTGAGGGATATATTACCCAGTACCTCTACAAAGACAGGCTGTTGCTTCACCTCACATTGTGCCTCTCCCCTCTGTCGTCCCTTAGCACGAGGTGATGGGGCAATAGAGGGACCCCACCGTCGTTCAGGTGCAAGTGGATGGCGACGGTCCATCTGCCTTAGACCCAGTGCCTGACGAGGTGGGATGAACCGTCTCAGGGTCTCCACGAACGTTATCGGTCTGCTCTAGAATGTCATCCACCCCTGGGCCAACGTCAGCCCTGGGGTGATGGGCAAACGTGCTCTGGAGAGCAGCTGGCAGACGGGATTGGGCCAGCCGGACATGGCGCCAGGAGGTAACCACCTGCACCATGGCCCGGAGGAGCTCCTACGTGCCCTCCTGCAGCCAGGAAAACAGAGTCTGCAGGTAGGCCTGCAGCAGCATGGCCGCGTTGGTCAAGAGAGCTGAGGGACCAATATGTGGCTCTCAAGTCAGAATCAAAGACTCTAGAGGGGGTCCAGCCTTCAGTCGCGGGTTCCGCCCTGGCAGGGGCCAAGCTCTCCCGCAAGGCCTCGCGGAACTCAGCAGAGATGGGGACAGATGGAGAGTCCTCACTTGTTGTCCACCAGTTGATGTCCAGTGCAGTGGCTACCCAAGTGAGTAGGCCTCTCATAGCCTCTCGAGCCACTGGCGGTGATGAAGCCCCGCTGGCGGCTTCTGATAGCCTGTCAGCCTGGTAGCCCCAGTGCCAGCATCGTCCCCCAGGAACAGCCTATCACTGGCCAACAGGGAACAGCTATCATTGCCATCAAAGTTATCAACCTCCTGACGCAGGGCATGCACCCTCCGTTCAAGGTCCGACTCATGCCTCCGTCCAGGACTGGCAGCAGATGGGTTCTGCCTGCGGTGGCTCTGGCCACGCTTCCTTGGAGGGGTACTGGGCCCAGTAGAGGGACTAACAGCTCGCTGCCGGCACCACTCATGAGGGAGGGAGCTCGTCCCCAGCCTGAGCCCCAGCCTGGTCGACACACTTGCGCATGGCCTCCAATCGCGCCAGGTGCAGGAGTTCAAAGAACACCACACAAAACAGGCATCCAGTATGGCTCAAACTCAGGCACTGCATACACGAGGCATGCGGATCCCCAAGAGGATGTCACCATCACACCTGTCACAAAGGGAAGCCATAAGCTCAGCCAAGCCACCAAGGCCACGGAGCAGGGGTCCGACACCCTGGGAGAGCTATGTCTTGACCCGCTTGGAGGAATATGAACCCAGTGAGGGATAAATGACCCAGTACCTCTGCAAACACAGGGGAAAAACCCTGTGAGAGAAACAGGCAGACAAAAAAAAACAGCAACCAGGTAATGGATTTGATATATGTGTTGTTTTTGTTTTGTTTTACGCCAACTGCGATTTTACCTAGCAGGTTTAATATCCAAGCAGAAAACAAAAAACAGCACAATATGATGGAGTAACTCCGCTAAGGAACTCCAAAGTTAATGTTTCAACATAGTGGCAGCCCACCACCATACTCTTACATTCTGCAGGAGAAACATCAAGAAAACCCTGCAGGGGAATTAGCAGAGAACCCGTGTAGGGGAATTAGCAGAGAACCCACGCCTATAGGCCTATATATAGGGCAGACCCCAGCCGTAACTCAGGTGTATACGGGAGTAAATCTGTAAAAAACAGCAGCTGGTCATAAAGACAACAACACCACCAAAGTAACTGATGAAACAGGCCAAAGTAACTTAATAATAACTTAATAGATGTATGATCCACAGGCACACCATAGCTGATTGTATTGCTTTGAAAGAGAGAGGATGTGTCCTAAATGGCACTCTTTTCTGCCCTATATGATATAAAAGTAGTGCATTGTATAGGGATTAGGGTGCCATTTCAGGTAACACCCCTGAAATCAGCAGGTTGGTACGCTCCAAAGACAGGATAGGAAATTCAATACTTCTAACTTCTTAACATTCATCCGCACTATCCTCTCTTCTTCATTGACTCACATTCATATCCATGTATTATAGCCCATACAATTGTTCCATGCAGCGGTACCAAAAACTGCACATGTGAGAGATTCTTCTGTCTGTGTCATATCCTCTATAATATGTTTCATGCATTTAAGTGAAAGTCAAGGTCTGGATGCTGTGCAAGCACTGCAGATCCTTTATTTAAAGAGGGCCAAAAGGCCATGGTGGCTTGATTAAGTCCAGGCCTAAATCATTTTCCACACGTGGATCTCACATTATAAAACTGAGCCATCTTTTTCAGTCCAGCTCCCAAATACCATGAGATTTTTAAAAACAAAAACAAGGATATTGGCTACACCATATTCATCAAGAGCGACCCAATTTCCATATATTTGGGTGACGGACACAACAATGCTAAATTACAAGGTTATAAAAACGTCAATTACAACAATTTGCGGCCACGGTAAAAACACACAGGTCCATGAACTGTATTCTACATACTGCTGCTTTTGTGTGTGTGTCATTTTGAATAAGTAGGTCATGCTCTGTTTGGGCTGGAAAATGTTAGCCCTCATTCTGCAGAGATTAAGTCATCGCTATGGGAATCGGTAGAAAGTGTGAGAGAGAGACAGTGAGAGAGAGAGTGAAATACCACAGTGTGCAATCAGAGCAGCAAGATTTGTGACCTGTTGCCACAAGAAAAGGGCAGCCGGTGAAGAACACCATTGTAAATACAACCTGTATTTATGGCTATTTATTTTCCCTTTTGTACTTGAACTATTTGCACATCATTACAACACTGTATATAGACATAACATGACATTTGAAATGTCTTTATTATTTTGGAACTTTTGGAAGTGTAATGTTTACAGTTAATTTGTCATTGTTTATTATCTATTTCACATGCTTTGGCAATGTAAACATGTGTTTCCCATGCCAATAAAGCCCTTAAATTAAATTGAATTGAATTGAGAGAGAGAGAGAGAGAGAGAGAGAGAGAGAGAGAGAGAGAGAGAGAGAGAGAGAGAGAATCGAGGCTAGGGTTAAGATTGAACTGGGATGTGGATATGAAGCTAGGGTTAGGGTTGGCTTGGGTTTGAACTGGGATGTGGATATGAAGTTAGGGTTGGGTTGGGTTTGAACTGGGATGTGGATATGAAGTTAGGTTTAGGGTTAGAGTTGGGATTGAACTGGGATGTGGATATGAAGTTAGGGTTGGGTTAGGTTTGAACTGGGATGTGGATATGAAGCTAGGGTTAGGGTTGGGTTTGAACTGGGATGTGGATATGAAGCTAGGGTTAGGGTTAGGTTTGAACTGGGATGTGGATATGAAGCTAGGGTTAGGGTTAGGGTTAGGTTTGAACTGGGATGTGGATATGAAGCTAGGGTTAGGGTTGGGTTTGAACTGGGATGTGGATATGAAGCTAGGGTTAGGGTTGGGTTTGAACTGGGATGTGGATATGAAGCTAGGGTTAGGGTTAGGTTTGAACTGGGATGTGGATATGAAGCTAGGGTTAGGGTTAGGGTTAGGTTTGAACTGGGATGTGGATATGAAGCTAGGGTTAGGATTAGGGTTGGGTTTGAACTGGGATGTGGATATGAAGCTAGGGTTGGGTTGGGTTTGAACTGGGATGTGGATATGAAGTTAGGGTTGGGTTGGGTTTGAACTGGGATGTGGATATGAAGCTAGGGTTAGGGTTAGGGTTGGGTTTGAACTGGGATGTGGATATGAAGTTAGGGTTGGGTTGGGTTTGAACTGGGATGTGGATATGAAGCTAGGGTTAGGGTTAGAGGTGGGTTTGAACTGGGATGTGGATATGAAGCTAGGGTTAGGGTTAGGTTTGAACTGGGATGTGGATATGAAGCTAGGGTTAGGGTTAGGGTTAGCTCTACACAAGCTATTGCATGTCAAAACAGCTGCAGTTGATAATAGTTTGTTGATAGTTTAAGCTTCTATAAACCATCTGTATGGCACTATCCAATTAAAGTGGGACCAAATGTCTATACAAAGCCTACACTAACTGTTCGCCCCATGTTGTGTTATGGAACAACATTTCTTTTGCAGTACTTTATCAGAACCCTGACTGGAGTTAGCCATTGAAGGTTAGTCTTGTATCCTTGGCGAAAGGCTCTGGAATGGAGGGACCGACCAAGCCGCAAGGCAGCACACGACCGAACAGGAGCCAAAAACAACAGGCTGAGGAAAACACTTCACTTTCCAAACGTAGGGCTACATTTCATGACAGGAAATTTAAGACCTGGGGATTGTCTACTGGAGGCATAATATTTACTGAATTCCACTGATGACATAATAGCCATTATAATAGACTCAATTCAGGTCTGTTGTTTTATGGAAGTTTGGATGAGGTACTGAACGCCTCACTCTTGCTCTTAGCTCATTCAGTCCTGGGCAATTATGAAGCACAGACCCCAGGTGCCATCTAGAATCTAAAAGGGTTCTTCGGCTGTCTCCATGAACCCTTTGAAGAACCCTTTTTGTTTTCATGTAGAACCCTTTCAGTTCCCGGTAGAACCCTTTTGGTTCCAGGTAGAACCCTTTCCACAGAGGATTCTACATGGAACCCAAAAGAGTTCTACCGGGAACCAAAAAGGGTTCTTCCGGAACCAAAAAGGGATCTCCTATGGGAACCCTATTTTCTAAGAGTGTAAGGATTATATCAGCTCCTTGGCACAGGCATGGCTCACGTATCAACCCATCACGCTAGTACAGCTGGAGCCGTGGGGGTAACTGGCTATTGTCATCATAGGGGCCGCTGAGGCCCGCAGTGGCTCGCCCTGCCAGATTCATTTAAAGTTTTTTAGAGGGGAGTGAAGGGGAGGAGGTGCAGGGTGATGGCTCAATGACACTCTCAGTGCACTGCCACATGATCATGTTTGTGTACAGTGTTGAGGAGATAAGAGAGAGAGGGAGAGAGGGACAGAGAGTGACATAGTGCGAAATCAGAAAGGGAAGAAGACAGCTGGACTTGGACCAATTGGAGGCCTGAACACCCCTGAGATATAGTCACATTAGTTACAGTACTGAGAGATGAGGGATAGGGGATTCAAGAATAAGAAAGCGAGGGGAGAGAAAAGAGAAGGGTATGAGGAAAAGAGGGAGAGTGGAGGCAGAGAGGGGGGTGAACAAGGAAGGGGGGTGGGACAAAGAAAGTGGAGAGGAGGAAGAGATAGAGGGATAGAGGGATAGAGGAGGGATAGAGGAGGGGAGCAGACAGACAGAGTAAGGGAAGATGGGAGACTGGGGAGATGTTTTTCCTGCCAGATTTATTCATGTCATGCGGTTTTGGAGAAGTCTTCAGACTCAGCTTAGGTTTCTGTGGAAATGCTGCTTCCATTCCATCGTACCATTAAAAAGTCTGCATCGCAGTGCATCATTACAGACCTGGGTTCGATCCCTGGCTGTATCACAACCGGGAGTCCCATAGAGCGGCGCACAATTGGCCCAGCGTCGTCCGGGTTAGTGAAGCGTTTGGCCGAGGGGGGCTTTACTTGGCTCATCGTGCTCTAGCGACTAGTTGTAGCGGGCTGGGTGCCATGCAGGCTGACCTTGGTCGTCAGCTGAACGTGTTTCCTCTGACACATTGGTGTGGCTGGGGTTAAGCAGGCGGGTGTTAAGAAGTGCGGTTTGGTGGGTTATGTTTTTATTTTTTTAACCCACTTTTCTCCCCAATTTCGTGGTTTCCAATTGTTAGTAATTACTATCTTGTCTCTTCGCTACAACTCCCGTACGGGTTCGGGAGAGACGAAGGTTGAAAGCCATGCGTCCTCCAAAGCACAACACAACCAAGCCGCACTGCTTTTTAACACAGCGCCCATTCAACCCGGAAGCCAGCCGCACCAATGTATCGGAGGAAACACCGTGCACCAGGCGACCTTGGTTAGCGTGCACTGAACCCGGCCCACCACAGGAGTCGCTGGTGCGCGATGAGACAAGGATATCCCTACCGGCCAAACCCTCCCTAACCAGGACAACACTAGGCCAATTGTGCGTCACCCCACGGACCTCCCAGTCGCGGCCGGCTGCGACAGAGCCTGGGCGCGAACCCAGAGTCTCTGGTGACCACTGCGCCACCTGGGAGGCTGGTGGGTTATGTTTTGGAGGACGTGACCTTTGCCTCCCGAGCCCATTGGGGAGTTGCAGCAATGAGTCAAGATAGAATAATAATAGAAAGAAAAAGAAAATAATATAGAAAACTAGAGGAGAGTTAGAACTTAGTGTTTTAATGGAGAAGAGAGGGGAGGAGTCACTTAACTTAGTGTTTTAATGGAGAAGAGAGGGGAGGAGTTACTTAACTTAGTGTTTTAATGGAGAAGAGAGGGGAGGAGTCACTTAACTTAGTGTTTTAATGGAGAAGAGAGGGGAGGAGTCACTTAACTTAGTGTTTTAATGGAGAAGAGAGGGGAGGAGTCACTTAACTTAGTGTTTTAATGGAGAAGAGAGGGGAGGAGTCACTTAACTTAGTGTTTTAATGGAGAAGAGAGGGGAGGAGTCACTTAACTTAGTGTTTTAATGGAGAAGAGAGGGGAGGAGTCACTTAACTTAGTGTTTTAATGGAGAAGAGAGGGGAGGAGTCACTTAACTTAGTGTTTTAATGGAGAAGAGAGGGGAGGAGTCACTTAACTTAGTGTTTTAATGGAGAAGAGAGGGGGGGAGTCACTTAACTTAGTGTTTTAATGGAGAAGAGAGGGGAGGAGTCACTTAACTTAGTGTTTTAATGGAGAAGAGAGGGGAGGAGTCACTTAACTTAGTGTTTTAACGGAGAAGAGAGGGGAGGAGTCACTTAACTTAGTGTTTTAACGGAGAAGAGAGGGGAGGAGTCACTTAACTTAGTGTTTTAATGGAGAAGAGAGGGGAGGAGTCACTTAACTTAGTGTTTTAATGGAGAAGAGAGGGGAGGAGTCACTTAACTTAGTGTTTTAATGGAGAAGAGAGGGGAGGAGTCACTTAACTTAGTGTTTTAATGGAGAAGAGAGGGGAGGAGTCACTTAACTTAGCGTTTTAATGGAGAAGAGAGGGGAGGAGTCACTTAACTTAGTGTTTTAACGGAGAAGAGAGGGGAGGAGTCACTTAACTTAGTGTTTTAATGGAGAAGAGAGGGGAGGAGTCACTTAACTTAGTGTTTTAATGGAGAAGAGAGGGGAGGAGTCACTTAACTTAGTGTTTTAACGGAGAAGAGAGGGGAGGAGTCACTTAACTTGAGAAGAGAGGGGAGGAGTCACTTAACTTAGTGTTTTAATGGAGAAGAGAGGGGAGGAGTCACTTAACTTAGTGTTTTAACGGAGAAGAGAGGGGAGGAGTCACTTAACTTAGTGTTTTAACGGAGAAGAGAGGGAGGAGTCACTTAACTTAGTGTTTTAACGGAGAAGAGAGGGGAGGAGTCACTTAACTTAGTGTTTTAACGGAGAAGAGAGGGGAGGAGTCACTTAACTTAGTGTTTTAATGGAGAAGAGAAGGGAGGAGTCACTTAACTTAGTGTTTTAATGGAGAAGAGAGGGGAGGAGTCACTTAACTTAGTGTTTTAATGGAGAAGAGAGGGGAGGAGTCACTTAACTTAGTGTTTTAACGGAGAAGAGAGGGGAGGAGTCACTTAACTTAGTGTTTTAATGGAGAAGAGAGGGGAGGAGTCACTTAACTTAGTGTTTTAACGGAGAAGAGAGGGGAGGAGTCACTTAACTTAGTGTTTTAACGGAGAATGGAGGGGAGGAGTCACTTAACTTAGATATTTAACGGGGGAAGAGAGGGGAGGAGTCACTTAACTTTGTGTTTTAACAGAGAAGAGAGGGGAGGAGTCACTTAACTGTATAAATACTGGGATTGATTGATTGATAATGACTTTCCTCTCTGACTATATGTGGGGTCTGAAGCCAATCAAACTCACATTGGTCGTTTAGACACACACACACACACACACACACACACACACACACACACACACACACACACACACACACACACACACACACACACACACACACACACACACACACACACACACACACACACACACACACACACACACACACACACACACACACACACACCTCAGCCATGGTTTCTTTTGACATGTATATGTAATGATAATTCTTAGGTCACTGGAGCAAACCTTTCCAAGCCATCACATTACCCAGTTTTTTTTGGGTTGTACGGACTCTTTATTGGCCCATAAACTACATGAGGATTATGGGTAATGAATACCATGGTTTAACCTGGGTGCTACGGAAAAGGCTATACGGAAAGGCACTCCTGACCTGCAAACCAACATTTTATTTCATAAATTGTTCAAATTAGATTAAGGTTAAGGTTAGAATTAGATTTAGATTTTGTTTAGTTGTTTTGCAGGTCAGCAGTGTCCTTATAGCCTCTCCCAGGTGCTACATTAAACCTCACTGTGATCTTGTCGTAGCAGAATCTGTATTTTACATCTAAAAGACATGTATGAAGTGATCTTGACACATATACAGTAGATCTTTACTTTAGTGTCTTTGTTAAATCACCAACGAAGTCAGTTTGAAACACTGTGCTGGATTAATGAGACACCAGACCAGTTAGCCGCCCCCTTTACCGCCAGTGTTCAAAGTCATTACTTTGAAGGTTACTTTAGTGAACTCTTTAAAAACATGATGTGATTTTCAATCTTTGGCCCTATATGCAAGCAGCTGCAAAGGGGTTAGTACTTTTTATCTTGAGGAATTTGTTATCCCCCCCCCCCCTAGCTAATCAGAAAGAGAGATGTAAGACTCTTTAATGAGCGGTATAAATCAATGCAGGGAGCTGACAGATAGCAAGAGGCTAATGATGTTAACCAGGCTACAAGTCTATGGTTCAAAGAGAGAGAGGATGATGGAGTGAGAGATGGACAAGGAGGGAGAAGGAAAGAGAGAGAGGGGGACGGAGAGAGACAGAGACGAGATGAGAATGATGGTGAGGAAGAGAGAGGATGAGAAGGGGGAGTAAGGGAAAGATGTATCCTTAAACATCCCCCAAAATAGCCAGTTTGAAAAACGGAGCGTTGAAATGACCACAGAACCGATCCTGGCAGTGAGACCCCATTCCCCACATGAAGCCATTCGACCCAGAGCCCAATTACCCACACTACTACTTTGAACTCACAGCTGCTTTAATGTTGTATGTAATGTAATGTTTAGTTGCAGACAGACACAGTACATAAAAATGAATAGCCATTAGCCAATCAGAATGACTCAAGACTGTGTTAGCCCACTGAGCCAAAGACTGAGAACTAACATGTCATCAAGTCTCAGGCAAGGTCAGGCTACTCGCCATTCAAAAATTGTTCAGCGAAAGACCTCCACTGCACTTGTCTTGGGCCAAATTACTCAGTTTTTCTATTACTTCATTGTTATTATCATGAGCTTCTGAGATAAATACTCTGGTACGTCATTGGATTGGTCCATGCCAGGAGAAGCCCTAAAGTATGGTTACAAACTGTTTCCTTGATATAGTCAAACCACAGGTTTGGCAGCAGCCTCTTCATTTGACAAGTTTATTGTTTTTGGAAGCAATTGTTACACATCTTAGTCCTCTAAACATTGGCGATCACAATAATGATGTTCGACGATGTTTCGGCGAGGAAATCGGTAAAGTTATTAAAATATTTACACTGCCTTGACAGAGTTCAGAGTGATGCCTCTTAATTTGTTCCTTTATGGTTTCCATGCCAACCACAAAGGTAACAATCAGAGAGGAACAATGAGGGCCTAAGAGGACCTGGGAATCAAACCCTAAACATTCTTTGAACAGAGCATAATGTTCACCTGTTGATGATCACTCTGACTCTACTCCCTGTTCTTATTATCCAGCAGCTGTAAAATAAATGTCTTATTCCGTTTCTTTCCTTTTCCTCTCCGATGAATGAGAGGAGACGTGCTCACTGGGGGCTTCTCTTTCCGTTCTCTGCCTCATCGCCTCTCTTCATCTCTTCAGCTAATTCCTCCTTTCTTTATCGGGCCTCTAAAAACAACCATTATTCCGCCTCAGGGGGCTGACACCTTAGGTGAGTTAGATGACAGTTATTTCATTAAATGGACCAACTTCTTTAAAGTAAGTGAAGCCAGAGAAGCAGTTATTCACGTTAAGCTTTTTCAACATTGTTACTGTCAAACTTGATCTTATCTAACTCACCATTGATCTGTCCAATGGTTTATAATGTTTTGGCAATGTGGCTCTATATCCAATGTCACACCGAAGGATGGCAGAATTAAAGTGAACACAGCCAAATGATTTGCACAGTGTGCTATAACTGTGCCAGTTATAGCTAGAAAGATGAAAAGTCACTTGAAAACAAAGGCAGTTTTCCAAGAGCAAGGAGTTACTCATTTCCCTCAGTCCTGAAGTGGGAAAAACTTCCCCTACAGAAATAGGTGACAAGCAGTTGCAGAACAAAACACAGACACCCATTTCATTCTCAGTATGGGACCATGAGATGGAAGAGGGTTCAGTATTCTCTCTCTCTTTCTCTCCTTCCCCACTTCATCTGTGAAAGAGTGCACGGGAGAGGGATCTAAACGTGGGTTAACTGTGTTACAGGTGGAATATGTGCGTTATTCTATAGGAATTCATGGATGCCCCTGGGCAAGTGACTGTTTCACTGCTACGGTCTCTAAGTATCAGCCAGAAGTGTTGGTAGGGAGTGTTGATGAGGGCTTGGTTTGGGAAAAAAGAAAGAAGTCAAATTCAAGAGCGTCTGCATTCCCTCTGGCAATTGATCCGATTATAATTGATTGATACCGTACTACAGTATCATTAATCAGAGAGTGAATTCATTCACCTGGTTTTCCAGATCTCCCTCGGTCTAAAGTCATTTCACAGATGGTGTTCCACCGCAGTCTCATGAACTGCAGTCCAGAGGCCAGTGACTGAGGGGCTAGGTATTTTCAGAGTGTGATTAAAACAGGATCAACTAGTGGTCTCTATTTCAGGAATACAATACAGGATTATCTCAATATGAACATCACCAGAGAGGTCAGGTCTCCAACAAACCACCCTGATTCTGATCGTTCAACCACATAATGGAACAAGTGCCATCATGTCCAGGTAAGCACTTGCAGGAATTTGACCTTGGCTACTATTTACTTCCTTCACACAATGTATATATGCTTGAACTGTCACGCCCTGATCTGTTTCACCTGTCCTTGTTCTTGTCTCCACCCCCCTCCAGGTGTCGCCCATCTTCCCCACTTATCCCCTGGGTATTTATACCTGTGTTTTCTGTCTATCTGTGCCAGTTCGTCTTGTTTGTTCAAGTCAACCAGCGTTTTGTCTCAGCGCCTGCTTTTCCTCAGTCTCTCTTTTTCCTCATCCTCCTGGTTTTGACCCTTGCCTGTCCTGACCCTGGGCCTGCCTGTCGTCCTGTACCTTGGCCCCACTGCACTGGATTATCGACCCCTGCCTGACCCTGGGCCTGCCTGCCGTTCTGTACCTTGGCCCCACTGCTCTGGATTATCGACCCCTGCCTGACACTGGGCCTGCCTGCCGTTCTGTACCTTGGCCCCACTGCTCTGGATTATCGACCCTTGCCTGACCCTGGGCCTTGCTGCCGTTCTGTACCTTGGCCTCATGCCCTGGATTATCGACCCCTGCCTGACCCTGGGCCTGCCTGTCGTCCTGTACCTTGGCCCCACTGCTCTGGATTATCGACCCCTGCCTGACCCTGGGCCTTGCTGCCGTTCTGTACCTTGGCCCCACTGCTCTGGATTATCGACCCCTGCCTGACCCTGGGCCTGCCTGCCGTTCTGTACCTTGGCCCCACTGCTCTGGATTATCGACCCCTGCCTGACCCTGGGCCTGCCTGCCGTTCTGTACCTTGGCCCCATGCTCTGGATTATCGACCCCTGCCTGCCTTGACATGTCGTTTGCCTGCCCCTGTTGCAATAAACATTGTTACTTCAAAACAGTCTGCACTTGGGTCTTACCTGAAACCTGATATGAACAGCAGTATTGGCAAGGTTACAGGATTATCTCTCCTCCATCCCTCTCTCACTCTGCCTCTGCCTCCTACTCCCTTAGTGTCTGTCTCTCCCTCTCCCTCTCTCCATCTTCATCTTGCATCATCTAATGTTATTACCATCCCAAGTCTAAGATTGTGCATGTTGCTGGTGAAGCAGTATTGTTTGGGAAAATCCGACACACAGACAGCGAAAATTTCAAAAGCAAAGAAAACATCTGGAGTGATGGGTGGTTGGGTTGCAAAGACATCAGTCTTGTGGTTACACCATGAACAGACACAATTAGTTTATTTATGCCTTCCACTGGGACACGATAACAGTATGACGATATCTGTAGACGATGAGATTGCACTGAGGGAAACGCACACACACAGACACAGGCGCACACACACACACAGGCGCACACACACACACACACACACACACACACACACACACACACACACACACACACACACACACACACACACACACACACACACACGGTGTCAGACTCACAGAGAGACAGATAGTTAGATACAGTAAGACCCCTCCTAGTCTTTCCCACGATCGGTTTGCTCTCCTGCTGATATTTAGCACTTGAGTGTCGGTGACCTGGGGCCACAGTAGCATCATCCATTCCAAACACACACACACACACACACACAGCCATGGTCACACACAGTTTTACACATACATGCATAGAGGCACACTCACGTGCACTAATAAATGTATTTACTCAATGAGTGAACACTAATGCTTAGATTCAGGAAACATAAAGCCTGTCTAGTATTATGACTCTGTGGGATCTGAGGGATCTGAGGGATTGAAAATATGTATTTCTGTCCTCCTCTTGGCAATTGCATCACAATACTAAATCTAGACAAAAAACACCACATCTTGAAAAGCCATTTAACAAAACCAGGGAAGCAAAACATAGAAAAAAATCAAGTTCACTTCTCCAAGAGTTGCTTCCAAAGCAATATATTACCTAATGTCTTATTAATAACGGAGCACTAAAAAACATCCTACATGTCAGGACCAAAACATATTGTGAAAGAACAGGTCCTACTCTAGTCTGGCCGATAGCTTGACTTCCGCAGGCCGATAGCTTGACTTCCGCAGGCCGATAGCTTGACTCCCGCAGGCCGAATAGGTTGACTCCCGCAGGCCGAATAGGTTGACTCCCACAGGCCGAATAGGTTGACTCCCGCAGGCCGAATAGGTTGACTCCCGCAGGCCGAATATGTTGACTCCCGCAGGCCGAATAGGTTGACTCCCGCAGGCCGAATAGGTTGACTCCCGCAGGCCGATAGCTTGACTCCCGCAGGCCCAATAGGTTGACTCCCGCAGGCCGAATAGGTTGAGTCCCGCAGGCCGAATAGGTTGAGTCCCGCAGGCCGAATAGGTTGACTCCCGCAGGCCGAATAGGTTGACTCCCACAGGCCGAATAGGTTGAGTCCCGCAGGCCGAATAGGTTGACTCCCGCAGGCCGAATAGGTTGACTCCCGCAGGCCGAATAGGTTGAGTCCCGCAGGCCGATAGGCGAACGGAAAAGTAATATGGTGGCCAGAGAACGAAAGAGAAAAGCGGGGGGACGCACAGAGAGCCCAGTTTAATTGGTTTAATGGCTGTGTCAGATCAACTTGAAGTAGAACCTCGTCAAGAGAGAGGAAAATTAAGCCCCTCGTCATCTGCGACATCCCCCACCGCAACAAACAAACATACGCATACGTATGCACACAAACTCTCCCACACTCTGGTTTGAATAACTTTTGGTAATTACAGTATGTTGGTAATTAGAGTTACAGATGTAGGATCTTAATTTGAGAAGTTTCTCACAGCAGGAAAATAATCCTGCTGCAATAGGAAATGTGAATTATTGTGTGGATTATAATTAATGGAAATTTTTGTATGGATTGATACATGTTTAGTTAGGGCAAATCAAGTCTGACATTTTACTAACTTTAGAAGCCTTTTTAAACCTTTAATACACTACAAGTTTGCAAGTACCAGTGACGCGCTCAATACGGAAGTGGTTCGATGAATCAGACACAAGGCTACAAAACTGTTTTGCTAGTACAGACTGGGTTATGTTCTGCGATTCATCCAATAGCATTGAGGAGTTTACCACATCAGTCACAGGCTTCATCAATAAGTGCATAGACGATGTCGTCCCCACAGTGACTATACGAACGTATCAAAACCAAAAACCGTGGATTTCAGTCAATATCCTTGCTGGGCTAAAGGCTCGAGCTACTGCCTACAAGGAACGGGACATGGAGGCATAAAACACAGCCCTCTACGACCTCCGACAAGACATCAAACATGCAAAAGGACAATATAGGAGGAAGGTGAAGTCCCAATACACCGGCTCTGACGCTTGTCGTATGTGGCAGGGCTTGGAGATGATAACGGATTACAAAGGGAAACCCAGCTGATCTGGCTCTCTGTGGCCGATGTTAGTAAAACGTATAAACAGGTTAACTCTCGCTAGGCCGCCGGGCCAGACGGTATACGAGGGCACATTCTCAAGGCGAGAGTCTTCACCCACACTTTCAATCTCTCCTCCCAGTCTGTTATAACATGTTCCCAGCACAAATTTGATCATTTGAGACTCGGATTGACAAAAAAATATAATAACTTAAGACTCGGGATTCGACTTTCACTTGAGACCGATGACTTGAAAGTATTTGGCCAGGTTTTGTAACAATTTGTGTCACAGAAACTCTGAGGATTACTCTACACTTAGCCAGAGACAGTAGCCGCGGCATCACACCTGCAAATCAAACGTGTAACAACAGATTGGCTGGTGAAATGCACACTCAACCCTCTGATTGGACCAGCAAACTGTCAATCAACACAAGAGCTAGAAAACAGACTGCCGATTTGCTGTACAGCTATTGGATCGGGTGCAGCGCAAACTGTAGGGAGATAGGATTTCCACAATAATGCAATCAAGCTCGATAGACCACCTGAGAGGTGGGGCAAGAACTGGATTGAGAAGAGTAGCGTGAGGCTGGTATGGTCCGGCATCAGAGGACAGGACACACCAAACTCACAGATATATTAAACAATGATCTTTATTAAATACACAGATTTAAGACAGCGTGTTGAAATGTTAGATGACCTACTAAATTCCTGCATTCTCTGTAACCCAATCACAAGTGCTGCAATGACCTAAAGGTGTAAGGTTGTGTGTCTTTCACCACTTGTTTTAACTTTGCACTGTTGGGAAGAGCTCATAAGCATTTCATGGTACAGTCTACACCCGTTGTATTCGGCACATTTGACAGATCCAATTTGATTTGGATCTGCACCTTTTCATAGCGGCACAATACTGAGAGAACCCCAATAATCCACATCCTAGTGAGGGATAAAGTAGGTGAGGTTAAGTTACGTTAAAAAAAGGAGAGAAATAAAAAGGAGAGAAAGAAAGTGGGTGAGGGTAAAATACAGAGTGAGTGACAAAGGGGGGACAGAGAGAGTGGCAGAGGGGACACAGAGAGAGTGGCAGAGGGGACACAGAGAGAGTGACAGAGTGGGGACAGAGAGAGTGGCAGAGGGGACACAGAGAGAGTGACAGAGGGGGGACAGAAAGAGTGGCAGAGGGGGGACAGAAAGGGTGACAGAGGGGGGACAGAGAGGGTGACAGAGTGGGGACAGAGAGGGTGACAGAGTGGGGACAGAGAGAGTGGCAGAGGGGGGACAGAAAGGGTGACAGAGTGGGGACAGAGAGAGTGACAGAGGGGGGACAGAGAGAGTGGCAGAGGGGGGACAGAGAGGGTGACAGAGGGGGGACAGAGACGGTGACAGAGGGGGGACAGAGAGGGTGACAGAGGGGGGACAGAGAGGGTGACAGAGGGGGGACAGAGAGAGGCAAACATGCTTTGAGGGGTTATTTTTAAGGTTCTTCACCACAGTTTCCTGGCTGCAGTACAACTAAAGCATCTGGATCTGTATATGATAGGGCAACGGCCATGGAAAATCCCAATGGCTGAGAGTCTTCTCTCCCTATTTTCCTCTCTCTCCCTCTCGCTCTTTCTCTCTGACCTCTGACCCCCACACATCCTTGTCTACAATTTCCCCCCTCTCACTTTATTACAACCTCTTCCTTTAAAAAAAAACTGACCTTCAACCTTTGATCTATGTGCCCAGCCGACACTGTCCTGGCCTCGCCCACCGCTCCATTCTTCCTCACCAAACACCCCTGTCTCCTCTACACCACAGCAACGCCCAACAGTACATACAATACAATATTCTGTATTTTCTACCATTGCACCTATCAAAAGCTGGTTCCAATTACCAAGCTACAGTCCAGGCTCCACTCCTCTCATTTTCAGTTAGCTATTCTCCGTTGCGACGGGATTTCATCCCCCCCTTTTATTCTTTGCGATCTGGTCCTCATCTCTAATGGGACCCCTGAGCGCCAGACCACAGGTGAGTGAGGAGAGGGGAGACTAGCCAAGGGTCTTCCAACTCCCAAAGCCTTCCCCGGGGTCCTCTCAAAGACTCCCACCGAGGCTTCTGTTAGAAAACCGATCCTGCTTTTTCTACAGACAGGAGGTAAAAAAGTTACAGTCTGGGCATACAGAGTGTTGACCTCATCATTCTCTCTTTCTCCCTCAGTTTTCCATCCATCCATCCATGGCCTGGTCCTGGACCACTAGTCCGTTCTGGTTCAGACAGTGTGTGAGATATTACATGCAGATGAATCTGTCTCAGGAGCTCAAGGAATTATAGTGTAAAAAGTCAAAATACAGTCCTGCATGCAGAGTTCAAATAACCGAGGGCTCGGGAGGGCCGGGCAGCCCTAGAACAATTGGAAGTACCAATTTGCCATCCAATCTACTGTCCCTTCTGTGTGGACATTATGCAGTAGTTGGTGTCAACAATTGAGGGCACAAACAGGTAGCACAAGTGTCACTGATTATGTTCCCGTAGCCTATATGTTATTATTGGCCTTTGCAGTTATTTTGGTTTGCTGTCTCTTTTCTGACTCCTTAATTGTTTCTTTGTAGTTCCCTCCCCCTTGTTGGTCACCATGGCAGCCAGCACACCTAGGAGCTGCCATACCTGAGCCTGATGAGCTAAACGAGCCTGTGCACCATATAAAAGGAGCTCCTGCTATGACTTCTGCCACGGCTGGGTGCACAGCTGGGTGTGAGGATGCCTCCGTGCCACGGAGCCACAACTGAGCCATGCTGCCACCTGGCAGGGGCTGGAGGATAGAGTCGAGCGAGGAGTTATATGATGCATAATGCCTGCTGTTGATCAGAAAAGCAGAGGGCAATTTCCTGGAGTGTTTGACTGTTTCCGAGAGAATGCTTCCCCTCTTGACCCCTGCTCTGTTCTTCCCCTCTTGACCCCTGCTCTGTTCTTCCCCTCTTGACCCCTGCTCTGTTCTTCCCCTCTTGACCCCTGCTCTGAGATCTTCCCACATTTGCAAATTCTTATTGTGTCAGAGGAAGTGTCAGAAACAGACGTGGGCGCTCACACAGCCCACTGCTATACTACATGAAGACTCTACTGACCTTGAATGTAAATGTATAGTACACTATACAGCTATACACTATATAATGGAAGCCAGATTTGACAGTTATATTTGAGTTTGCATACCTAACACACTGGCTCTTTTTCAGAATGACCTGCGTGCCAGTAAATTCAACTCTTTCTTTGATCCTTAGAGCAGGTGGTTTGAAAACTTATGTTCCATCCCTCTTCCCAATCATTTGTTTTCACTCAGTTCAGTAAAACCATATGTTTATTTTATGGCTGTCAAACCGGCACCTCAGTGGACAACTATTGGGCAGAGGAAAGGGAAAACAATAACATTTATTGATGTTTCATGTCGTGAGAGGCAGGGATGGTTCACTTGCAGACAGGTTCTATTTTGTATCTACATATGAGAAGAGATTACTTGACGAGCTCTGAATAGAATCTTACTTTTGGGAGGGTATCGTCAAGAGTCCATTTTCAATTATATTCTGTGCCATACTATCGTGCCCAGACTTTAGGTGCTGCATGAATGGATCATCCTGCCACAGAGAAATGCTCATACTTGAACAGGAAATACAGTCTTCTCCACATGCCAGTATAATATGGCATCTTGGGAACATTTATAATATCCTGTCTCCGGGCGTCTTCCAAATTCTCCCCGTGTTTTCCTCTCCAAACTGTTTTCTTCCCCTACATCCTGAGATCCATGCCAGGGAGGATCTGCTGACTCTTACCAAAAGACTCGAGAAGGCAGCCAAACCCTGCCTGAAAAACTTCTTTCATCCTCTTGATTAAATCCAAGGGAATTATTTCTTAAAATCCAACAGGCTTGATTGCCAAAATGAATAATGCAGAGAGAGAGAGAGAGAGAGAGAGGGGGAGGGAGGGATGCCCCAGAGAGGAAGGACAGGAAAGAGAGGAGAGCAGGAGAGAACTCTTTTTCTCTCTCTCCTTCCTTGCAACAGATTTATTCTCCACCTTGAGTGTTTAGGGCAGCTGGCTCTCACAGTCTGATGTCAGAATCAAACATTCATCCATGTTACTCAAAGTCAAATTTCGAAGTTGTTGCAAACATCAAATTTCAAAGTGTTTAAGGTTCAATTCAGTCATTGAATTGAATTGTTCGGGTTAAGTTTAGGCATTAACTCTGAATGGTTAAGGTAAGGGTTAAGGTTTGGGATAGGCATTAACTCTGAATGGTTAAGGTAAGGGTTAAGGTTTGGGATAGTTTTAAAACAAAAATCTCCAACAACTTTCTATCGGTGGATTTGAACTTGGAATCAGAGGCAGATGCTTACGGGGGAGGCAGATGCTTACGGCTATCGGCCACGATTTGTATTTCATATTTCTTCCTTTCTTTTTTAAGGCTGACAAGGGAGAGAGGAGCCATTTGGACACATCCTTCAGAATATTTCAATGGAGTCATTGATTTCAGTGTGGATTTGTCAAGCTTGGACAGAACCCATGTAAACCCAAACAACCTCTGGGCTGCAACAATTCATCATATTCACTGCTGAAATGATGTCCACCATCGCCCCAATTTTATTTCAATGGAGTATTTGTAACTGCCTGTTACATAACTGAGAATAAATGGTTTACAGGCTCTCTCTCTCTATCACACACGCTAACTGAAGCTAGTTTTCCAGATATGAATACTGTCCATGGGGAATCAACCAATAACAGACAACTAAAGTTGATGAAGTCCACCCATCCCTCCATGGTTCTTCTCCTGTGCTTAGAGTTCTTGAAGGCCATGATGAATAAAGCAACCCTCTTGGGCTAAGCAGCAAGAAGAGGCAGGTAGCCAGTCACCTAAGCCCAGCAGCAATCAAGCAAGAGCCCAACACCCTCATCCATACAATAACCTCCGTTCTCCCAGGTCCTTGGCTCCCCATACAGAGACAGGGAGCTCCATCTCTGGGCACTCAGAACCAGGCGCGAGGCCCAAACGGGTGCCCTGTCTTCAGCTCCAAATGACCACCGCCCCACTTTCATGCCAGGAACAGTGGAGCAACGGAGCTGGAAAGTCTTACCCTCCTCTTGTTGACGCTCCAGTTGAAACAGTTTTCCACTCAAACAGATCTGATGGCAGCTTGTAGAGGACATAGTGAATGGTACTCCATCTTTGGGACAAGTAAGGGCAGCTTTGTGTCCCTTTAGCTTAGCTCAGCTCAGTAATGTGCTGTCAAAGACACAAGGCCATGGAAATTATTGAGGAGTTTTTGGTAAACCACACTGAATAAAAATATAAATGCATCACGTAAAGTGTTGGTCCCATGTTTCATAAACTAAAATTAAAGATGCCAGAAATGTCCCATATGCAGAAAAAGCTAATTTCTCTCAAATTTCGTGCACAACTTAGTTTACATCCCTGTTAGTGAGAATTTCTCCTTTGTCAAGATAATCCGTCCATATGACAGATGTGGCATATCAAGAAGCTGATTAAACAGCATGATCATTACACAGGTGCACCTTGTGCTGAAGACAATAAATGGCCACTCTAAAATGTCCAGTTTTGTCACACAGATGTCTCAAGTTTTGGGGGAGTGTGCAATTGGCATGCTGACTGCAGGAATGTCCACCAGAGCTGTTGCCAGAGAATTGAATGTTAATTTCTCTACAATAAGCTGGCTCCAACGTTGTTTTAGAGAATTTGGCAGTACGTCCAACCGGCCTCACAACCTCAGACCAAGTGTAAACACGCCAGCTCAGGACCTCCACATCCGGCTTCTTCATCTGCTGGATCATCTGAGACCAGACACATGGACAGCTGATGAAACTGTGGGTTTGCACATCTGCACAAACTGTCAGAAACCATCTCAGGGAAGCTCATCTGCATGCTCGTCATCCTCACCAGGGACATGACCTGACTGCAGTTTGGCATTGTAACCGACTAGTGGACAAATGCTGACCTTCAATTGCCACTGGCACGCTGGAGAAGTGTGTTGGTCACGGATGAATCCCAGTTTCAACTGTACCGGGCAGATGGCAGACAGCATCTGTATGGTGAGCAGTTTGCTGATGTCAACGTTGTGAACAGAGTGTTCCATGGTAGCGGTGGGGTTATGGTATTGGCAGGTATAAGCTACAGACAACAAACACAATTTTATCGATGGCAATTTGAATACACAGAGATAACGTGACGAGATCCTGAGGCCCATTGTCGTGCTATTCATCCACCGCCATTACCTCATGTTTCAGCATGATAATGCACAGCCCCATGTCGCAAGGATCTATACACAATTCTTGGAAGCTGAACATTTCCCAGTTCTTCCATGGCCTCCATACTCAGCAGACATGTCACCAGTTGAGCATGTTTGGGATGCTCTGGATCGACCTGTACGACAGCATATTCCAGTTCCTGCCAATATCCAGCAAATTCGCACAGCCGAAGAGGAGGGGACAACATTCCACAGGCCACAATCAACAGCCTGATCAACTTGCGCTGCAGCAGGTAAATGGTGGTCACACCAGACACTGACTGGTTTTCTGATCCGATATCTGTGATCCGATATCTGTGACCAACAGATCCATATCTGTATTCCCAGTCATGTTAAATCCATAGACTAGGGTTTAATGCATTTATTTCAATTGACGGATTTCCTTATATGAACTGTAACTCAGTAAAATCTTTGAAATTGTTGCGTCTATATTTTTGTTCAGTGTATCTACTGCATGAGATGGAGCATTAGCATGAACAACTGCTCTTTCACCTAGTCATACCACAGGCTGTATGTTTTATTTATTTAACCTTTATTTAACTAGGCAAGTCAGTAAAGAACAAATTCTTATTTACAATGATAGCCTGGGAACAGTGGGTTCACTGCCATGTTCAGGGGCAGAACAACTGATCATTTACCTTGTCAGCTCGGGGATTCAATCTAGCAACCTATCGGTTACTGGCCCAACGCTCTAACCACTAGGCTACCTGTACACACATAGAAAGACAATTATAATTCGTAAAATGTGTGCGTGTGTGTGTACGTGTGTGTGTGTGCCTGCATGTCCGATATAGAGACAACCCTCTCGTAGTATGACGCACAAGGGGGAGTACAATGTATATATTTGTTAATGAAGTTACTCTCCTGTATCTCAACTCTAAGTATTTAGAAATGTTTTCTAAGAGAGAAAGACAATATAAGGAAACAGAGCAATCCAGTTTGTTGGCGTAAGGTGCAACTGTCAGAAAGCATTGACAAATAGTGCCACCTGTTGGTGAATGGAGATGATGATTCTCAGAGGAGAAGAGGCATCTTTCACAGTTAGTTAGTCAAGAATGACAAGGTCAGACAAACTGTCCTTTCAAAACAAGCCGGCCCTATGTGACACACAATACATGGCGAAAAGAATGTGGACACCTGCTCGTCGAACATCTCATTCCAAAACCATGGGCATTAATATGGAGTTGTTCCCCCTTTTACTGCTATAACAGCCTCAACTTTTCTGGGAAGGCTTTCCACTAGATGTTGGAAAATTGCTGTGGGAACTTGCCCCCATTCAGCCAAAAGAGAATTAGTGAGGTCGGGCACTGATGTTGGGCGATGAGGCCTGGCTTGCAGTCGTCGTTCCAATTCATCCCAAAGGTGTTCAATGGGGTTGAGTTCAGGGCTCCTTGCAGGCCAGTGGAGTTCTTCCACACCAATCTCAACAAATAATTTCTGTATGGACTTCGCTTTGTGCACAGGGGCATTGTCATGCTGAAACAGGAAAGGGCCTTCCACAAACTGTTGCCACAAAGTTGGAAGCACAGAATTGTCTAAAATGTCATTGTATGCTGTAGCGTTTAAGTTTTCCCTTCACTGGAACTAAGGGGCCTCGCCCGAACCATGAAAAACAGCCCCAGACCATTATTCCTCCTCCACCAAACTTTACAATTGGCACTATGCATTAGTGTTCTCCTGGCATCTGCCAAACCCAGATTCGTCCGTCGGACTGCCAGATGGTAAAGCGTGATTCATTACTCCAGAGAACGGGTTTCCAATGGCGGTGAGCTTTACAAACAGTTCTTGTGCTGACATTGCTTCCAGGGGCAGTTTGGAACTCAGTAGTGAGTTTTGCAACTGAAGACAGATGATTTCTACACGCTATGAGCTTCCCTCGGTGGTCACGTTCTGTGAGCTTGTGTGACCTACCACTTTGCAGCTGAGCCGTTGTTGCTCCTAGACGTTTCCACTTCACAATAAAGCACTTACAGTTGACCGGGGAAGTTCTAGCAGGGCAGAAATTTAACAAACTGACTAATCCATTGTGGAGGTCATAGTGATGGCACAGTCACTCTGAGACGTGATACTGAAATTGTATATGGTTATATTATGTAAACATTATGGTGCAACACTAATAAATCAAACATTATTTTATAACAAATGCGCTTCTCCCGCGTTGGATATGGTCGCGGTTCTGAAACAATCTTCAGTGTGCCGTAGAATTGACACCTTTCCCTATGTTGCTAAAGTTAACCAGCATATTGGGATTGAGAACAATGCAGTGGAGGCAGCAGCAGCAGAGATGGGGAAACAACCCTTGCCTTGAACCTAATTGTCTAAGAAAATTGAGGAGAGGAAACCCCAACTTAATTAGATCTATAATCAATAGCCTCACTGTTAAATGTGCCTGGCTTTATAAATCATCCATATATATTTGCAGAAATAAGACAGATCCTGTTTCTGTTGCTTGTTTGAGTGTTTGTTTAATAACCTACTGATTCTGTGAGCACCAAGCCTCATGCAATGGCAAAATGTCCAATTAAGTAATTTCACAGCTTCGGCTGTTTTTAATCTGTGCTCTGCTGTAATAAAAGCTTTTGTTTTTTTAAATCTGGTATTATTTATCATTTATTTAGTGTTGTTTACACTGTTCCAAACAGGCTGAATCATGATATTGTAATCTAACAGCACCTGTTTGTCACACATAAGATGCACGCAGCTCTTACTCCTTACCTTCTTCTTCTTGGTTTCCTTCTTATTGTTATTATTCCAATTATTATTATGATCATCATTATAATATTAAGTAGTGTCGTTATCATTAGTAGACTTTGTATCGTAGGTTTGTATAACCACCATCGAGCTTTAGGCCTAAGAGAGCGTCCTGTTTAGTCTTAATACCGTAACTTACTTAGGCCTATATTTCAATATATTGGCTACTGTATCAATCAATCACTCGTGCCTTCATGCCATCACATGAAGGCATGAGACATTCATACTTTGAAATGCAATCAAGCATTCTTGTTTTAAAATGAAATAACAAAGGAAGCTTTGAATAATTAGCCTAAACAATAACTAAGCCGCAATTCATGAATACATGCAACTGTTTTAAGTCTGCTGTAATAGAGGATTTATATATCTTATATAAAGGCTTTATACATACCAGTAAACATTAGCTCGTTTTGAGTTTCTTTTTCACGTCCTCTGCATCCATTTTGTAGACAACTGTTACTGTGTTGGGAGTTTGTTATAACCAATGTATTGATGTGATTATGAAGGGCTTTAAATCAGGCCCTATTGGTCATATGCATGCGATGCTTACATGTTTCATGTCAAGAGAGCAAGGGTTGAGAGAATAGGGAATGTTTTTCCTAAACAAATGAGTGATTTCGGTAACAGAACAAGTAAGAAACTAAACGGCTGACATGATGTTGCAGCTTCAGCACAGACAGGGCAATAAACACTTCCTGTGCTGTGGTGCCTTTTCGCTGCAGTAGGGAGGAGAGCAAGTCAACATGCGCCAGTCACACAGTGTGTCTTAATTATTTAATCAAACAGTGTGCTTAATTAAAGCATCAGTCAAGCTCAGTGCATATGTACAGTACAGTGCCTTGGGAAGTATTCGGCCCCCTTGAACTTTGCGACCTTTTGCCACATTTCAGGCTTCAAACATAAAGATATAAAACTGTATTTTTTTGTGAAGAATCAACAACAAGTGGGACACAATCATGAAGTGGAACGAAAATTATTCAGCCCCTTTACTTTCAGTGCAGCAAACTCTCTCCAGAAGTTCAGTGAGGATATCTGAATGATCCAATGTTGACCTAAATGACTAATGATGATAAATACAATCCACCTGTGTGTAATCAAGTCTCCGTATAAATGCACCTGCACTGTGATAGTCTCAGAGGTCCGTTAAAAGCGCAGAGAGCATCATGAAGAACAAGGAACACACCAGGCAGGTCCGAAATACTGTTGTGAAGAAGTTTAAAGCCGGATTTGGATACAAAAAGATTTCCCAAGCTTTAAACATCCCAAGGAGCACTGTGCAAGCGATAATATTGAAATGGAAGGAGTATCAGACCACTGCAAATCTACCAAGACCTGGCCGTCCCTCTAAACTTTCAGCTCATACAAGGAGAAGACTGATCAGAGATGCAGCCAAGAGGCCCATGATCACTCTGGATGAACTGCAGAGATCTACAGCTGAGGTGGGAGACTCTTTCCATAGGACAACAATCAGTCGTATATTGCACAAATCTGGCCTTTATGGAAGAGTGGCAAGAAGAAAGCCATTTCTTAAAGATATCCATAAAAAGTGTTGTTTAAAGTTTGCCACAAGCCACCTGGGAGACACACCAAACATGTGGAAGAAGGTGCTCTGGTCAGATGAAACCAAAATTGAACTTTTTGGCAACAATGTAAAACGTTATGTTTGGCGTAAAAGCAACACAGCTCATGACCCTGAACACACAGTCCCCACTGTCAAACATGGTGGTGGCAGCATCATGGTTTGGGCCTGCTTTTCTTCAGCAGGGACAGGGAAGATGGTTAAAATTGATGGGAAGATGGATGGAGCCAAATACAGGACCATTCTGGAAGAAAACCTGATGGAGTCTGCAAAAGACCTGAGACTGGGACGGAGATTTGTCTTCCAACAAGACAATGATCCAAAACATAAAGCAAAATCAACAATGGAATGGTTCAAAAATAAACATATCCAGGTGTTAGAATGGCCAAGTCAAAGTCCAGACCTGAATCCAATCGAGAATCTGTGGAAAGAACTGAAAACTGCTGTTCACAAATGCTCTCCATCCAACCTCACTGAGCTCGAGCTGTTTTGCAAGGAGGAATGGGAAAACATTTCAGTCTCTCGATGTGCAAAACTGATAGAGACATACCCCAAGCGACTTACAGCTGTAATTGCAGCAAAAGGTGGCGCTACAAAGTATTAACTTAAGGGGGCTGAATAATTTTGCACGCCCAATTTTTCAGTTTTTGATTTGTTAAAAAAGTTTGAAATATCCAATAAATGTCGTTCCACTTCATGATTGTGTCCCACTTGTTGTTGATTCTTCACAAAAAAATACAGTTTTATATCCTTATGTTTGAAGCCTGAAATGTGGCAAAAGGTCGCAAAGTTCAAGGGGGCCGAATACTTTCGCAAGGCACTGTAGCTGATTTATTCAAACACATAGGGTGTGTCTGTCTATATATGGAAAAATAAGTTTCAACATTTCGACCAATCGATTTGTCGAAAGAACAGGACGATTCTCGGGGACAGCACTGGGTGGCACCCTATGACGGTGCCACGTTGAAAGTCACTGAGCTCTTCAGTACGGGCCATTCTACTGCCAATGTTGTCTATGGAGATTGCATGGTTGTGTGCGCGATTTTAGAAACCTGTCATCAGCAGGTATGGCTAAAATAGTCAAACCTATTCATTGGAAGGGGTGTCCACATATTTTGGCCCTTTGGTGTATTTTGGGTTACCTGTTGAAAGTATAGCACTTTACTTGTGTACTTAGCTGACTGCTGCTATGGTAATTGAGACCAGACATCAACTAGGATGAAATTAGGGATTCTATAGTTTATGATTAATAAAAAGTTCATTGTATCCATATGGCTTGGATAGGATTTCCTTCAGTAGAATATGAAAATGGTTTCCGAACGAGCTTTCTTGCCATTGAATATCAATCATTATGGACTTTTCAAAAGCCAAGAGGCGTTTCCCCAGATCTGGTGTGTGTGGATGTCTGAGTTTAAATTAAAACAATAAGCAACTCCACTTCCCTGACCATCAGATATACTCTATAGCTCTCAATATTCTTTGATCAATTGTTTTCATTTGTGGCTTTTGGTCACACCTTTCAACATCAGGACAGTGGCTATCAATCTTGCGGAATATTTGTACAGTGTGACATTGTGTATGCTGATTAATTATGGTGGTATTAAAGTTCAAATAGGGGGTGCTTGAATGTGTCTTGTTTCACTGCACGTATAAGTGGGTAATGGAAATGTATTTTTAGCATATCCTAACTGTCCCTGAGACAGCCTTGGAGAGTGGGGTCACTTCCAGGGATCGGCCATTGACAGCAACCCTGGAGCAATTAGGGTTAAGAGCCTTGCTCAAGAGCAGATCGACAGATTTTTCACCTTGTCGGCTCGTGGATTCGAACTAACATTTCGGTTACTGGCCCAACACTAACCGCTAGGCTACCTGCAACCTAGACACTACATGTGAGTTACACTGACCTTTAAACAAAAACAACAAGCAGATACAACTCAAATTAAATATTTTATCATATTTCATCAAACACATTTGCCTAATATTGGTGCAGCACAGTCAGACAAAAAGCTTTGCAGACTAAAAATGCTCTCTGGACATCTGACACCTACATGGTACCGTATGTGACAGCCATCTTCACTTGGGTTATGAATATATTTTGTAAGCCATTAAGGGAGTTAAGGTCTGAGGGGATAAGGTTTGGGGCAGAGAGGAAGTTCTAGTGTGTGTGTTCTGAGGGGAAATAGTCAAATTTTTGGCAGACTGGATGCGTTCGCTCACGTTCTCCAAGTTGATGACGTTCCAGATGGCTTTGACGTAGTCGGGTCGAACGTTCTTGTACTGGCGATAGTAGATGTTCCCATATATCAATACCCAGCAGAGGGACCAAACCTGGGGAGAAAAAAATGACTTTAAGTAAAATAATGATGCAGCTTCAAAGTATTTGAACAGGCCAGACATCCATATGGTTATTACAGAGAGAGAAAAAATGTAAGATTTTACTGAGTTACAATTCATAAGGAAATCAGTCAATTGAAATGATTTCATTAGGCCCTAATCTATGGATAACACATAACTGGGAATACAGATAAGGTATCTGTGACCAAAGGGGATAAAAATTTATCAGAAAACCAGTCAGTATCTGGTGTGACCACCATTTGCCTCATGCAGCGTGACCCATCTACTTCACATAGAGTTGATCAGGCTGTTGATTGTGGCCTGTAGAATGTTGCACCCACCATACATCATGTCCGCAATGGTCATGTTAGGTGAAATGTGTATATTTTGGGACGTGAACACTCAGTGTGTTTTGTCAGGAAACGGCTCAAAGCCGGTAACAAAAGGGAGACAACGTGGAGATAAGGAGTAACAAAATATAGATTTATTAAATAAGTAAATAAGTATAATATACAATGGTGTGTGTGATCAGTAATCAGTAGTGTAAGTGAGTGTTTTGCATGCAAGAATGTGATAATGCAGTGTGTTGAAAGGTGCCAAAGCAAACAACCAAAAACCACCAAGAGACACAACAAAATCCATAAAGGTGTCTGCATGGAGAGAGTCTCTTCCATGAATGTGGAAGAGGTCTATTTATCCTGGGACACACCGGGCCCAGGTGTTTCCCATGTAGCTGACGACCCTCCCAACTCCGCCCACCGGCAGCCTAATAAGGAAACAAGAACAAAGAGAGAATACGGCAGACAGAGTGGGAAGGTCGTCACAGTTTGACCTTACAAAGATCCGTTTCAGATCGTAACGTTGTCAATAAAGTGGTGAATTGGGAGCTTTAACAGTGTGTGCACCTTCTTGTTCTATACCAGTATTCTTATTAGCTCAGCATCTATGTTTTTAAGGATGTGCTTATGACCACAATTTTTCTGTGGAATGTTGTCCCACTCTTCAATGGCTGTGCAAAGTTGCTGGATATGGACGGGATCTGGAACACGCTGTCGTACACATCGATCCAGAGCATCCCAAACATGCTAAATGTGTGACATTTCTGGTAAGAATGCAAGCCATGAAAGAACTGGGACATTTTCAGCTTCCAAGAATTGTGTACAGATCCTTGCAACATGGGGCCTTGATTATCATGCTGAAACGTGAGGTGATGGCGGCAGATGTATGGCACGACAATGGGCCTCGGGATCTCGTTGCGGTATCTCTGTGCATTCAAATTGCCATTGATAAAATGCAATTGTGTTCATTGTCCGTAGCTTATGCCTGCCCATACCATAACCCCACCGCCACCATGGGGGACTCTGTTCACAACATTGATGTCAGCAAACCGCTCACCCACACACGCTGCCTGCCATCTGCCTGATACAGTTGAAACCGGGATTCACACAACGTTTGAAATACAAAATACAATTAGAAACTGGGTGGTTCAATCCCTGAATGCTGATTGGCTGGCAGCCGTGGTAAATCAGACCGTATACCACGAGCATGACCAAACATGTATTTTTACTGCTCTAATTACGTTGGAAAACAGTTTATAAGGCATCTCAGGGGTTTGTGATATATGGCCAATATACCACAGCTAAGGGCTGTGTTCAGGCATCTGCGTTGCATGCAAGAACAGCCCTTAGCCGTGGTATAACACCCCCTGATCGTTTAAATATATCATTGTTTTTTTTTAAACCTTTATTTAACTAGGCAAGAACAAATTCTTATTTACAATGACAGCCTACCAGGGAACAGTGGGTTAACTGCCTTGTTCAGGAGCAGAACAACAGATTTTTACCTTGTCAGCTGAGATTTAATCCAGCAACCTTTTGGTTACTGGCCCAACACTCTAACCACTAGGCTAAATGCCGCCCCACAAAGATTATAGTTCCACCCATTTCCTTTCCAGATGGGTGAGGACGAGATGGTACACAGCAGGAGTTTCAAACTCATTCCATGGAGGGCCTAGTGTGTACTGGTTTTTGCTTTCAATTAAAACCAGCAGACACTCAGCCCTTTGTGGAATGAGTTTGACCAGAGGCCCAATTCGGGGAAAATCTGTCTCCCTCCAGCAGATGGCGTTTTTTCATTGTTTTGCCCACCAAGCAAGCACTTTTTGTTTGGCTTGGCCTTTTTTTCTTTACCCAAGTTGCATTTTTCACGTTTACTCACCAAACTAGTCCATAATATAACTTTACATGTGAACTCGTGGCAATAACTGGTTGACATATATATATTTTGAAATACTGTGTAATGTACTTTTATTCTAGCTTTCAAATTATACTTAAACACATCTAACATGCCAGCTACCTGGCTGATGGCATAGGCGCATAAAGTAGTGAATCATGCGAAGTTCCCCCGTTTTCTGAAGATGTTGAAACGCTATCTGGTTAGTTCAAAACATGAAACATGTTTGCATGGATAGTAATTGAAATTGATGTGATTCTGAGGTGACAGTGAGCTAGCCTAGCATCTCTGCTAGTATGTTAACATTCTCTTTGATGTGAACTCGTCCAGCCCTTCTTCAGCACTGTAGGGTTGTGAGCAGAGAGCTTTGATGCGCTGCTGCGACGCCATATCCATACCAAAGATTTGTATAACTAAACCAAGATAGACCACAGCCTGTCGTTTCCAATGGGAACAAACAGAGTGAACCTCACCTATGTGAAGAGCGCGTGTGCAATAACTCAATTCGCCTTTGCACTTCTTCTAAAGAACGCGATTTAAAGGGTAAATCTACCCAAGCTTAGTCCACTCTGTTCATAACATATTGTTCTTGCTATTGAGATCAAATGTTTTATCGGTTAGAAAATGTGAAGAACGTCGGCCAAAATCCATATCGTTCCATCTTCTCCCACTGTCGGCCAGTGGGCTTCCTCTCACTACCATATTCGGTGAAATATCTGTCTCATTGTCCTGTGGCGAATTCGAATAGCAAGAACTTTAATGCGCCAACAATTTTACATCGCAAACATTGCCAAGGGAGATCCATAATTTTTCTGCCACCCCACTTTAAACCGGGCAGATTCTTCTTCTTTTAAGATTTTGATGGCAGATCGCATCCGACTTAAGTGCATGCACCGCCACCTACTGTACTGGTGTGAGGCCATTCACGGCCTACCTACATTAAGTTATTGATATGGTAATACAACATTGGTAAAAATAAAAATTGCTCTGCCAACAATTAGCCCTCTCTCTAAGCACATATTCTTCCCATCACTCTCTCTTGGTCTCTGCCTACTCAGGAATCCTCTCAGTATTCCTCATCCTGTACCCATCTTCCTCTACCCCTCTCTTCACTGCTTCAGCATACAACCCTTTCTGTACTAGTCTAACCCTGGAAACCTCAACTTACCTCCGATCTCCAGCCTTATGGGCACCCCCCACAACTAAACACACACAATTTTCTCCACCAATACTACATATTCTTTCGTCTCATGCCCTTCTGCACACTTCTCACATCTAGGAATCTCCCTCCTACACACTGCTACAACATGTTCATAAACTTGACACCTAAAATATCGTAGTATTTACAGAAAAAAGCTCTCATGGGATAACTTACATTTCCCAACTTGACCTTGTCGGGCAGCGATTCTACATCAAAACTCAGCAGGATGGACAATACCTTCTCTGTTTCCCCACGCTCTCCACCGGATCTCCATCACACCAAACGGTTGACATCACAGACACCGGGAATTTTCCATTTTAACTGATCCTCATCAACAGTTCATGCCACCCCGTGATCACTCCTTTCCACAGCACCTTGCTCCGGAGAGCAATCCATGCCACATTTCTTGTCCCTAATCGTGTGATCCTGAGCGCCCACTCCCTCTGGACTGAAGAAACACAAAAAATCATCACCAATCCACTCAGAGTTACTCTCACCAACTCAACATTCCCCAACCTCTTCTCCACCCAACCTGACACAAAATACAAGGATCCATTATCTCCATAAACCTCACTCTCACTGGGTCAGAATCATCCTTTTCATCCTCGGGACGAGGCACAAACTTGGCTGTCCTCACCGCAGGCAATACATCCATACTCTCGTCAGGTTCCATCTCTTAGCTATTACATCACGTACTCCTCTTTTTGCACTTGATGCCAACCCACCTCGCCACACCGCTTCCCTCTACAGTACAACCAGCTCCTTTTCGGCGGTCATAACTGCACCTGCCACCACAATTAGTTAATTTGGGGTAATTTGGGATGGCAGGTAGCCTAGAGCGTTGGGCCAGTAACCGAAAGGTTGCTGGATTGAATCCCCAAGCTGTCGTTCTGCCCCTGAACAATGCACTGTTCCTAGGCTGTCATTGTAAATAAGAATTTGTTCTTAACTGACTTGCATAGTTAAATAAGTAAAATATTCCATCAAAACATATTCAAATGTTCTCCTCCTTTCTCCTTCACCAGAGCTTCCAGAAGGTTTCTGCAATCCCCCGTTCCATTTTTATTCATAATTATGTACCATTTTCTTCCTTTTTTCCTTGTCCGCCATCTTCTTTCATGACCCACACCTCCGTCTCTATTGTTTCCCTTCTTACCAATTTTGCTGGTGTAATTAGGTTTTTAAAAAATCTGATATGCCTACTTGTGTCTTTGAAAATACATTTAAAAAATACATTTAAAAAATACATGTAAAAGGTTCAATGAAGGCTATGCATTTTTTGTACAAATGTATGGACAGTGTTGAATATATGCTACGTCATAAAATAAGATTAGGATATATTGAAGTGCCCCTTTCCTCAAATATCCTGTTTTGTCATTTTAGTACTGTCCACAAGCTGCTATACAGAAACGATAGGCATAAATGCAAAATATCTTGTAAGATGATGGCAAGATATTCATTTGATTTTTCTTGAATGTGGGGTAATTTGTCACATGAACATATTCAAACTCCCACTATTTGGGAAACAGATCAGTGGTGGGCGCCTGGGTGGCCTACCCTCTTGGAGAACTACTGTACCTCTAGGCAGGATTTTCTAAGGTCATATTTTAAAGGGATAGCTTACCCAAATGAATTACATATTTACATGTTGGTTTCTTATGGACAAGGAAATACTGCCATCCATTTTATGGTTAGCCACTGCCACCAGCAATTAATATTAGCATTTTCTAACCAAAAAACAATGTAATTCAATGTCCCCCAGTTAGCAAAAACGAAATGTCATGCCCAAATAATCTAAAAGTAACTTCACCAAGTCGTCGAGTATGTATTCAACTTTAAAAGAATCCTGAAAACACTTGACCTGTGATGTTTTAACATGTTTATTCAACCCTGGTCATGGGCCTAAACCATGTGAAAATATGTAGAATTGCAGGACATTTGCTTTAAAACAGATTGTTCAGGAGGGGGTGAGGGCCCCCTGGTTAAGGGTGGAGCCATTTACGATATGAAATCACACTCCAAGCTACTCCATTTTCAAAAGTTGGCAGCCCTTAACTCAGAAATTAGCAAATTCGGATTGTAAATTGCATATAGGTAGGTGGGCGTTCAATACATTTGGGTTTCGAATATTAAAGCAAACGCGTAAGTGTTCATTCGCAGCAGGGTTTTGCGCGAAAGGAAAAAGGAATGTTCATTTGTGGACGGGGATAGGAGTCGTCTTTCTCCGCCATTTTGTGACAACAAGAAACGGAAAATATAGCTAGCAAAGAACCGACCACAGGTAATTAGCTAGCTGAACATTTTGGGGGGAAAACATAATTTAAGACGATGCATATTGACATTTATTTGAGGTCATAATTAAAAATAGGCAACGCTTCCTTGTAGACTGAATTCAAAAGTGGCTCGTAACGTGACGCTGGTCAATGCGAGGTGTTAATTGTATATATATTTTTTAACATGCTCGTTATTCCGTTAACGTTAAGCTAGCTAGCTACTTTTAGCTAACAGTTGGATAGCCATTGCATATTTATCCTGCTAACTCGATACTTTAAAATGACACCGCTACATATTAACAGTTAATAGAATTGTGGTTTTTAGTTAGGTAACCTTGAAGTAGCTAACGGTAACATTAAGAGATCAGCTGACGTTAACAGTAGTGCAAATCCACAAAACTTAACATTGATACATGACGGCTAACGTTAGCGGTTAAGCAAGCAAATAATGCATCAGACAGGCATATGCAAATTCAGATATTTTTATTATTTCAACTTGCTAACAACTGTACCTAGTTAGTTGGTGTATTATATGGTAGCAGTAGCTAACTTAACTAGCTAGCTAATCGTGTCCACACTGAAAGTGAAACTGCCAACCCACCGTGCGGTAGCGGTGTGCGCCTCAAAGGAACTGCGAAAAGAAAGTTGTCAGAATATTTGCAAGATCTGCTGTAACTAGCAGTTCATTCGACCTCAAGTATCATTATTGAACCGAACGTCTGGCTTTTGAAGCTTCCACTGAATTAATTGCTACTGCTTTCACTTTCCTTTCAGAGTTCAGAATGACGAATGAGGAACCCCTTCCAAAGAAGGTGAGAGAGAAGAGACTATTAGGAAACCAAGTGTCTCAGTATTGATCATGTTATGCAGCTAAAGACTTCTACTTGCTTACTAGAGTATTCCCATCTTCCTCATTCAGGTTCGCCTCAGTGAATCTGACATGAAGACCCTGACCCGAGAGGAACTGTGTGTGAGGTAAATGGATAACACTACTGTAGATGGAGGATGGGACAATTCTGTTTGGATGTGAGGACAAGTGTGTTCAATGTTAAGCAGGACAACGGGACAAGTTAAAATTCACCTAAGGCTGAAAATGGCAAAAGAACGTTGGCTAAACTGGAACACTAGCGCGAGCCCATAGCAAATGAATGGAATCGAACGTTCGAAGAGCCTGTTTTGGCTGGAGTGATGCATATAATTCAATTTTGCCGAAGTGCCACAACTACAATCTGTTCTTTGGACGAAACTGAAAAATAACAACTTGTGTAGAAAGTAACATCTGCACCTCGATGGTGCCAAGTGTGCTTTTGTCTGCATAACGAATAAGTAGGGGGAAAAATGGCAACTTCTAACTATTTCTGGTCTAGCGTTTGATGACAACGGAATACACTGCCCAGCCTTACATACTTAGGAAGAGGAGATACTCATGATTTAAAATGGTATCCAAATATAAAAAATCTATATATACACATTGTGAGATATTTTGCGAAATAGACAGACATACCTATATTTCCCTCTAGGAAACAATGGGACAACCTCAGTTCCATGAGTAATGTTTTTGTTGCTTACCTTTTAACTACAAACACTGTGGGCGGCTCTCCATTGCCAACAATGGCAAAGCAGGCATTGCGATGTAGAACGATTCTGCCTTTAGCCGCCTTTCCTTCCAGTTCTCTGCTGCCAATGACTGGAACGAACTGCAAAAATCACTGAAGCTAGAGACTCGTCTCCCTCACTAGATTTAAGCAGCAGCTGTCAGAGCAGCTCACAGATCACTGCACCTGTACATAGCCCATCCAACTACCTCATCCCCATACTGTATTTATTTATTTATCTTGCTCCTTTGCACTCCAGTATCTGTACTTGCACATTCATCTTCTGCGCATCTACCATTCCAGTGTTTAATTGCTATATTGTAATTACTTTGCCACCATGGCCTATTTATTGCCTTACCTCCCTTATCCTACCGCATTTGCACATACTGTATGTAGACTTTTTCTACAGTATTATTGACTATGTTTGTTTATTCCATGTGTAACTCTGTGTTGTATGTGTCGCACTGCTTTGCTTTATCTTTGCCAGGGCGCAGTTGCAAATGAGAATTTGTTCTCAACTAGCCTACCTGGTTAAATAAAGGTGAAATAAAACTTAAGCTGGGAATAGAACGTTCTGAAAGGGAGTTAGTGCCACGGTGCTCAATAGCACTAATAGGAGCTGGCAGGGTGAAAAATGTCCTAAAATAAGGCCTGTTTTTTGTGTCATTACTTCAAAACTATGGCAGGCTGCTGGGGCATATGGTAATATTATGAAAATGGGCTCCACAGAGGATGCAATGAACTAGTTTTTGTCCGATAAAAGCATTGTTAAAAATGTCATGTGTCCGGCCTATCAATGTGTTCATGTTTATTATTTGTCCTTTAGGTGGAAACAACATGAAGCCTATGTCCAGGTCCTGGAGGTGAAATATGCTGATCTGAATTGTAAGCGATCCACAAATGTAGGCCTACTCCAACATTTCATCAAGTCATCATTCGATACCAAACTTTGGGGGGTACAAATCCACACTATTGAAGTTTATTTTTGTTATGTTATCAAGGAAACCACTAGGTACAACCCTAAATCCGGAAACATGGGCACCCTCATAGATATTATCCTGACCAACTTGCCCTCCAAATACACCTCTGCTGTTTTCAATGAGGATCTCAGCGATCGTTACTTGCATTCGCTATGGGTCCGTGGTCAAACGACCAGCCCTCATCACTGTTAAACGCTCCCTAAAACACATCTGCGAGCAGGCCTTTCTAATCGGCCTGGCCCAAGTATCCTGGAAGGATATTGACCTCATCCCGTCAGTAAATCAAATCATCAAATCAAATTGATTTATATAGCCCTTCGTAGATCAGCTGCTATCTCAAAGTGCTGTACAGAAACCCAGCCTAAAACCCCAAACAGCAAGCAATGCAGGTGTAGAAGCACGGTGGCTAGGAAAAACTCACTAGAAAGGCCAAAACCTAGAAAGAAACTTAGAGAGGAACCAGGCTATGTGGGGTGGCCAGTCCCCTCTTCTGGCTGTGCCGGGTTGAGATTATAACAAGATGTTCATAAATGACCAGCATTGTCAAATAATAGTAATCACAGGCAGAACAGTTGAAACTGGAGCTGCAGCACGGCCAGGTGAGAGAGAGAGAGAGAGAGAAAATAAATAAATAGGACACCAGGAGAAGGACTCCAGCGTTAACAAACTGACCCCCGACACAAACTACTGCAGCATAAATACTGGAGGCGGAGACAGGAGGGGTCAGGAGAGGATGCCTGGTCGTTCTTTAAAAGGGCTTTCCTCACCATCTTAAATAAGCATGCCCCTTTCAAAAAATGTAGGACTAAGAACAGATATAGCCCTTGGTTCACTCCAGTCCTGACTGCCCTTGATCAGCACAAAAACATCCTGTGGCGGACAGCAATAGCATCGAATAGTCCCCTGGATATGCAACTGTTTAGGGAAGTCAGGAACCAATAGACACAGTCAGTCAGGAATGCAAAGGCTAGCTTCTTCAAACATAAATTTGCATCCTGTAGCTCTAACTCCAAAAACTTTTGGGACACTGTAAAGTCCATGGAGAACAAGTGCACCTCCTCCCAGCTGCACACTGCACTGAGGCTAGGCGACACGACACGGTCACCACGATAAATCCATGATAATCGTCGGCTGGCCATGCTTTCCTCCTGGCTACCCCAACCCCGGCCAACAGCTCCGCACCCCTCGCAGCTACTTGCCCGAGCCTCCCCAGCGTCTCCTTCACCCAAATCCAAATAGCTGATGTTCTGAAAGAGCTGCAAAACCTGGACCCGTACAAATCAGCTGGGCTAGACAATCTGGAGCCTCTCTTTCTAAAATAATCTGCCGCCATTGTTTCAACCCCTATTACCAGTCTGTTCAACCTCTCATTTAGTCCGAGATCCCTAAAGATTGGAAAGCTGCCGGTTCATACCCCTCTTCAAAGGGGGTGACACTCTAGACCCAAACTGTTACAGACCTATATCCATCATTCCCTGCCTTTCTAAAGTCTTTGAAAGCCAAGTTAATAAACAGATCACTGACCATTTCGAATCCCACTGTAGCTTCTCCGCTGTGCAATCCAGTTTCCGAGCTGGTCACAGGTGCACCTCAGCCATGCTTAAGGTACTAAACAATATCATAACCGCCATCGATAAAAGACAGTACTGTGCAGCCATCTTCATCGACCTGGCCAAGGCTTTCGACTCTGTCAATCACCCTATTCTTATTGGCACACTCAATAGCCTTGGTTTCTCAAATGACTGCCTCGCCTGGTTCACCAACTATTTCAGATAGAGTTCAGTGTGTCAAATCAGAGGGCCTGTTGTCCGGGCCTCTAGCACTCTCTATGGGGGTACCACAGGGTTCAATTCTCGGGCTGACTATTTTCTCTGTATATATCAACAATGTCGCTCTTGCTACGGGTGATTCCTTGATCCACCTCTACGCAGACGACACCATTCTGTATACATCTGGCCCTTCTTTGGACACTGTGTTTACTAACCTCCAGACGAGCTTCAATGCCATACAACACTCCTTCCGTGGCCTCCAACTGCTCTTAAACGGTAGCAAAACCAAATGCATGCTTTTCAACCGTTCGCTGCCCGCACCCGCCCGCCCGACTAGCATCACTACTCTGGACGGTTCTGACCTAGGACAACTACAAATACCTATGTGTCTGGCTAGACTGTAACCTCTCCTTCCAGACTCAAAAAATCCAAAATCTCCCAATCCAAAATCAAATCTAGAATCGGCTTTCTATTTCGCAACAAAGCGCCTTCACTCACACCGCCAAACTTACCCTAGTAAAACTGACTATCCTACCGATCCTCGACTTCGGCAATGTCATCTACAAAATAGCTTCCAATACTCTACTCAGCAAATTGGATGCAGTCTATCACAGTGCCATCCGTTTTGTTACCAAAGCGCCTTATACCACCCACCACTGCGACCTGTATGCTCTAGTTGGCTGGCCCTTGCTACATATTCGTCGCCAGACCAACTGGCTCCAGGTCATCAGGTCATCTCCAGGTCTATGCTAGGTAAAGCTCCGCCTTATCTCAGCTCACTGGTCACGATAACAACACCCACCCGTAGCACGCGCTCCAGCAGGTATATCTCACTGGTCATCCCCAAAGCCAACACCTCAATTGGCCGCCTTTCCTTCCAGTTCTCTGCTGCCAGTGACTGGAACGAATTGCAAAAATTGTTGAAGCTGGAAACTTACATTTCCCTCACTAACTTTAAAGATCAGCAATCTGAGCAGCTAACCGATCGCTGCAGCTGTACATAGTCCATCTGTGAATAGCCCACCCAATCTACCTACCTCACCCCCATTTTTTCAACTTTTTTTTTTTTCAACTTTGCTGCTCTTTTGCACACCAGTATCACTACTTACACACCATCATCTGCTCATCTATCACTCCAGTGTTAATCTGCTAAATTGTAATTACTTTGCTACTATGGCCTATTTATTGCCTACCTCATGTCATTTGCACACTGTATATAGACTTTTCTATTGTGTTATTGACTGTACGCTTGTTTATTCCATGTAACTCTGTGTCGCATCTCTTTGCTTTATCTTGGCCAGGTCGCAGTTGTAAATGAGAACATGTTCTCAACTAGCTTACCTGGTTAAATAAAGGTAAAATATAAAACTTGGCTCCTTTTCAGTTGACACATTATGGTGAGGTTAACTGTTATATCTGTCCTTTCACTGTTTCAGCGAATGATGTGACAGGGCTGAAGGAGTCTGAGGAGAAGCTGAAGCAGCAGCAGCAGGAGGCGTCACGCAGGGAGAACATCCTGGTCATGCGGCTCGCCACTAAGGAGCAGGAAATGCAAGAGTGTACAGTACGTACCCCACTGCAATACGTCCTGCTGTTTTCCCAAATGAGCAGACTGCAGGATATGTAGTCCTTCCCCTTGGCCCTCCATTTACACGTTCATGCATGCCTCCACCATGCATTGCATTCTCAAATAATCGGATCCCTTTACTTTTTCCACATTTTAATACGTTAAAGCCTTATTCAAAAATGTATTTTGAAAAATCCTCATCAATCTACACACAATATCCCATAATGACAAAGTGAAACAGGTTTTTAGACATTTTTGCAAATGTATTTAAAAATAAAAGACAAATGTCATGATATGAGACTTGAAATTGAGCTCATGTATATCCTGTTTCCATTGATCATCCTTGATGTTTCTACTACTTGATTGGAGTCCACCTGTGGTGAATTCAATTGATTGGACATGATTTGAAAGGCACACAGCTGTCTATATAAGCTCCCCCAGTTGACAGTGCATGTCAGACCAAAAACCAAGCCATGAGGTCGAAGGAATTGTCCATAGAGCTCCGAGACAGGATTGTGTCAAGGTACCGATCTGGGGAAGGGTCCCAAAAATGTCTGCAGCATTGAAGGTCCCCAAGAGCACAGTGGCCTCCATCATTCTTAAATGGAATAAGTTTGGAACCTCCCAGACTCTTCCTAGAGCTGGCCGCCCAGCCAAACTGAGCAATCTGTGGAGAAGGGTCTTGGTCAGGGAGGTGACCAAGAACCCAATGGTCACTGACAGAGTTTCTCTGGAGATGGGCGAACCTTCCAGAAGGACAACCATCTCTGCAGCCCTCCACCAATCAGGCCTTTTATGGTCGTGGCAAGACGGAAGCCACTCCTCAGTAAAGGCACATGACAGCCCGCTTGGAGTTCACCAAAAGGCAACTAAAGGACTCTCAGACCATGAGAAACAAGATTCTCTGGTCTGATTGAACCCTTTAGCCTGAATGCCAAGTGTCACGTCTGGAGGAAACTTGTCACCATCCCTACGGTGATGCATGGTAGTGGCAGAATCATGCTGTGTGGATGTTTTTCAGCGGCAAGGACTGGGAGACTAGTCAGGATCGGGGGGAAAGATGAACAGAGAAAAGTACAGAGATCCTTGATGAAAATCTGCTCCAGAGCGCTTAGGACCTCAGACTGGGGTAAAGGCTCACCTTCCAAGAGGACAATGACCCTAAGCACACAGCCAAGACAACACAGGAGTGGCTTCGGGACAAGTCTCTGAATGTCCTTGATGGGCCCAGCCAGAGCCCAGACCTGAACCCGATTTGAACATATCTGGAGAGACCTGAAAATAGCTGTGCAGCAACGCTCCCCATCCAACCTGACAGAGCTTGAGAGGATCTGCAGAGAAGAATGGAAGAAACTCCCCAAATACGGGTGTACTAAGCTTGTAGTGTCATTTCCAAGACTTGAGGTTGTAATCGTTGCCAAAGGTGCTACAACAAAGTACTGAGTAAAGGGTCTGAATAGTTATGTAAATGTGATATTTCAGTGTTTAAAAAAAAAAATTAAAAAAAATTATGCAAACATTTATAACCTGTTTCTTTGTCATTATGGGGTACTGCTAAAAACCGCTCCAAATTTTCTCCATTCGTTCAAATGACCATTTAACCAACACCCATCTATTGTTGTGACTACCTGGACCTACCATCTGGTTTTGAAGGATTAAAACCAAACCATATGATTTGAATGACAAGTATTTTAATTAACATGAAAGGTGACTGTAAGAAGTGCTCAACATTTCAAATAGGCTATATGTCGTAATAAACAGCATATAAACACTAAATAGGTCAGGAGCGAAGGAACAAATGTTAAAGCCTGCAAAGAAGAGCAGGCCAGCAGCGGAATACCCTCTCTGTGCTTGCAGAGCCACTGGAGATGCAAACACCCTTCGGGCAAGGCTGGGCAGGGATACAGATGTTTAGTTTTTTATATATAGATAGGCCTAAACGTTTTTAGCTAAAATGGAAAGCTCCTTGAAAGAGGTAATATGTCAGGCCTATTGGGCCAAAATCAACGATGGCCAATTGTATAGATAATAGAACAAAAATGAACAGATTTTTTTAGTTTGCTGTTGCTACAATGACACAGCTAGCAGCCACCTTGTTCCTTTCTCTTATCATGTGAACATAGTACACCATGCTTTCAGCATACATGACTTTTCAGATTCCACAATGATTCTTTAGTTGTGAACACTATATCGCCACACTCCCTCACTTGGTCCTCCATCCTTGAAAGTCACCTTGATTTTGCACTGGTGTTTTTCATCAGTTTCTTTATGAAAATATTTAGCTAACTCCATGACTGTAGCTTAGGCAAGGGGCTATAGCAGCACACAAGTAGACTACAAATGCATGTTGGGACGGGCATGCCTTGAGCTTGTGAAGAGAGCGGCATTTTAAGCGGGCGAGAAGGCCATTGGAAAACTCGCTCTTCGCTCCAGTCAAATTGGTTCACTGCTAGTTTAAGCTTTAAATATAGAAAGATATACAGTATATGAACAATGTGACGCCTTGGCAAAGCTCTCTGACTGACAGAACAGTGGCTCACCCAACAGCTTTACAGCAGCATATGCCATCCATTTTGTCCAACTGAGGTCAATCAAACTGACTCGACCAGTTGGGTACATAAAATGTTAAGTTGAACAGATCAAATGTTATTGGTCACATACACATATTTAGCAGATGTTGTTGCTGGTGTAGCGAAATGCTTGTGTTACTACTGCACTTTTGGAGCTAGAATCTAACAATGCACACATCTAAGATGTGCACACATTTAAGATTTACCGTACCGGTAAAATAAATAGTGGGGGTACGCCGTACCGGTAAAACGTGAGCTTATCACAATTTAATACAACATGTCTACAACAAAACTATAGACTATTACACCATTATTTGACACTACTGCATGTCTGCTACATGAAACAGTGAATTGACTGGAAACCGGGTGGTATACGCTCCAAATTGTGTTGTGGTTTGGGGAGAATGCTTACATTTTGCCAAGGCGGAGATGAGTGGCTGAGACGCTTGTGGACATTGCGGGCTGATCAGTAGCTGTGACCAAGGCAAGCGGACAACAGTGGATGCATCTATTCAGGCTACATGTGTAGGCGTAATGACAATTTTTTGACAGTTTTTCTTTTTTAAATTTATGATACCCAGGGGCACACTTCAACACTCAAGACATAATTTACAAACAAAGCATTTGTGTTTAGTGAGTCTGCCAAGTCAGAGGCAGTAGGGATGACCAGGGATGTTCTCGTGATAAGTGTGTGAATTAGACAATTTTCCTGTCGTGCTAAGCATTCAAAATGTAATGAGTACTGTTGGGAGTCAGGGAAAATATAAGGAGTAAAAAGTACCTTATTTTGACTAGAAATGTAGTCAAGTAAAGTTGACAAAATTGTAAGTAGTAAAGTACAGATACGACTTTAGTACTTTAAAGTATTTTTAGTACTGGTGTTTTGTGACTGTCTCTTTCCATTTGTCAAATTGCGGCTGCACTGCTGGGGTTTGGATGCTAAAATCAGTATGTAAGAAAGGGATGCACGTGGGTAACCTACAGGAGCGCCTTAAGTGGTTGTTTGACAATCCGGTGAAAACATAATGTCTTGTTATTTATGCCACATTAAAAGGCATAGGCGGCATGTCCATAAGGCTAGGGGAAGCTTCCCCTAAAGTAAATTGAATGAAATTGCCAAAATTATATCCTAAAAGCTTAATCCTGTCTATACAGAAATAAATAAAATCATTCAGAATAGGCTACTACATCAGAAAGCAGGATTTCGCCACAGAGGATCATTAGGTTGTTTTTTTCTAAAAAAAAATTGCATAGCCTACAGTTGGAAGGGCCCGCAGTTGGGCAGCTTGTGCTGCAAATACCAAATAGATTGTTGAGTGAAAACCAGTCAAGCATCACAATATTTAAAAATACAATCCTGGACAAACCGTTTAGAAAGCAAATGGCTGTTGCTGTAAAGATATGACAATGAACATTTTCTTAGTTATTAAAGTTCTTAGGCTACTGTTCGCTCAATTTTCTTATTGGTACCAGCGGAGAACATCGGTCATATCCCCGGTGAGTGTGCACGTTCACTGTCTTTATCCATGGGTCAGTGCCACTTGTTTGTTTTTGGACAATTTCCTCCTCCTGGTTAGATGGACGTCATATTGTATTTGTCTCCCATTTTTTGGTAGGCCAATCATATGGATCAGACATTGTTTTTCTTTATCTGTTTGTCAGTGTTGGCAGATTAGGATACCCTGTCATTTTTGTTATTTAAAAAAAAAAATCCTTGCACTTGGGTGTCCCGTCCCGGGAAGAAATGACATCTACTTTCACCCTTGCTCTTTTGTAAATTCAGTCAATGTAATTTTATTGGGAACTTGTACAAACCTAAGGATGGATTTATTTTCTAAATGGAGTTTGTGCTTGTGCCTTTTATTGACACCTGTCTCTTTTTCAACCTGCAGACCCAGATCCAGTACCTCAAGCAAGTCCAGCAGCCCAGTGCAGCCCAACTGCGGTCGTCCATGGTAGACCCGGCCATAAACTTATTTTTCCTCAAAATGAAGGGCGAACTGGAACAGACTAAAGACAAACTGGAGCAGGCCCAAAATGAACTGAGTGCCTGGAAATTTACACCAGATAGGTAAAGACGATCAAAATAACTCTTTCCCCCCCCCCCCCCAAAAAAAAGCCAAGACCTCCTCACACCCCCCACCCCCACTGCAGGCATGCAGGAATCATGGTGGGGGGGGGGCAAGGCTGAGAAATGCTGTACTCACCACAAGACTCAAACTTTACCAAAAACTCAAACCCAAACACACACACAAACTGGCATCCATGTTTTGTGTACTCTTGTACTGTCCCCCAGCTACATATCACATAATCTAAACTGAATGAAAAAGACAGTATGGTCAGGTGACACTTGTTTCAGCTCTATCTCCCCCCTCACCGTCCAGGGGCCCTGAAGGAGTCGGAACTGTTCCTGAAGAGGTGGTCACGTCCGAGACGGATATGCCCTGCCCCCTCAGCCGAAGCCAGACAGTTGCCTTATTAAATGTGGGGTTATGGTGGAGAATGAGGCAGTCTTGAGCAATCTGCCGGAGCAGGGAGAGCACCCCTAGCCTAAATCACCAATTGAACATTTGAAAGACAATGCCCCGCTAGCTAAAGACATTTTAACAGTGGAAAACAGCTCACTCGTACCCGCTAGTGCTCCTGAGACTCTAAGGCTCTTGTACAGATTGTAGAATACAATGAAAATACTGTGGGGAAAGCTCTAGAATAAGATGTAAGACTTTGGAAGGAGGGGCCAGTAGAATGTTTAAGAATCTGGAGGAGGAGCCAGATCCCTAGTCCAGAAGTGACTATGGTTGAGGCGTGGGCGAGCGAGGGTCCAATCGCCTATGTCTGATCATGGGCCCGCATACTGGTAGAGTGTATTTACATGTTTTATTTTGTGAGTTTCATATGCTGCGGTTTCATTTACTTTCCTCTTTTGGTTCTCTGATGTGCTCTTGCGCTCGCTGCAGTGTGTCAACAGAGCCATTTGCTCTGTTAGATTTGGTGCCCTTGAAAAAATAACTGGTCGGCTACGATGATTCCGAACTGTTTTTTCTAAAACCTATACACAACTGCAGTTGGTGCTTGAGTGTTATTTTCTCATAGTGATTACAAATGTGTGAAACAAGTAATGTTACAACTTCATGAGAATGTACAGTACCAGTCAAAAGTTTGGACACACCTACTCATTCCAGGGTTTTTCTTTATTTGTACAATTTTCTACATTGTAGAATTATAGTGAAGACATCAAAACTATGAAATAACACAAATGGAATCATGTAGTAACCAAAAAAAAGTGTTAAACAAATCAGAATGTGTGTTATATTTTGAGATTCTTCAAAGTAGCCACCCTTTGCCTTGATGACAGCTTTGCACACTACTTTGGCTACTTTGAAGAATCTAAAATATATTTTGTTTCAACACTTATTTTGGTTGCTACATGATTCCATATGTGTTTTATGTACAATGTAAAAAAATAAAAATAAAGAAAAACCCTTGAATGAGTAGGTGTGTCCAAACTTTTGACTGGTACTGTATTTATTCAGTGCAAAAGATTGTTATTTGTGTAATTTGTTGTTCACCTCACTTCCCCCCCCTAGCCAATTACCTTTTTGAACTTTTTTTGTGTTTGGGGTGGGGGGGTTCAATTCCAGTTAACATTCTAGGGATAATATGAATTGTTTGTCATAGTAATCTATGGGCAGTCTGCAATTAATTGATTTATTTTTAAATTTCAAACAACAGCACAACTAGGTAAACAGCCTATATCCAGCCTTGGATATCTGGCCATCAATATAGGCTAGTTACAACACTCGTACAGTTAAAATTACAAGAGCCCCCCCCAAAAGAAAATAATGCACATGAGTATAAGCTTTTGTCCTCAGTTATCTTTGCGATATCCATTGATGTGCTTTGAATGATTGTTCCGGTAATGTATAATGCCTTGTATTGGATAAAGAGTTCAAAAGTAAAGATTGAGGTTGGGTGGGAACGACTGGTAAAATTGCAAGGATCTGAGGTGTGGTTGCTGAAGAAGCATTGATGAGGTATGATTCAGAGGAAGTAACATTACATTTGCTAATGGCAAGCAAAAATAGTTGATAGCCCTTGAACTATTCTGGTAGCATCCAAAGTAACAAGATTGTGTGTTTTTATAATCCTCAATCGGCTGCTCCTTCAGTTTCTGCTAAAGGCTCGCACCAAATGTGGATGTAGCGTTCGTCTGCTGATCGTTCAGCGCACTGTGTTTTAGGGACCGCCCGCTGTAGATGTCTTACTGACAAACATTTTTCACCTGATTCTACATGTAAAATCGGTGTGCACTCTGTTCGCAAATTGCGTTGAGGTGCTAAGTATTCTCAGCCAGCAAACGCTTGGTCTGTCTGAGCCCTAAGTACTATAGAAAAAATAATATGTTTTGTCATGCTTACTACATTTATATCTCCGGTGACCTTGACCAAAGTGCTGACTAACTCGTTGGTTGTGACAGACTGGGATTTTTGATGGTGTCGTTTGCTGTTGAAAGTACAATTGGGCGTATAGAAACCAAAAGTATGGTTGCTGAAATTGGGTACTTTAACTTGGTGGGTCATTCATCCTGGTGGGCAGTGTAGGCCTGCTTTTAGTAGTAGAATGTGCATAGGGGTACTCAAAAGGTAAAGGTACTGTATGCTACTTTATAAGAATGTTGCTGTTTTATCATCTATGGGGACTTTACTGGTATTCTTTGCTGAGCCCAAAACTGTCTCTGGTATCTTCAACTGTACTCTTTTTGGAAATGGAAACTTGCTGTATGGATGGACCAAAATCATAGTGTTAGTGGATGGGATGGTGCTATTCCAGGTCTTCTTATTTGCAGTCGGGCAGGTGTACATCTGATCTACATGTGGATCCTGTAAAGCTTAACAACTCTCTAATTTGATCATCTGTGGCTCATGACTGCAGAAATGACAACCTTGAACAACACCTGGTTGGGTCACTGGACTGATTGGGCTGTCCCTGTCCTTGCCTGTGGGCGGTGTTTGGCTGGGGCCTGGTTCATTTTGTGATTTGAGGCCTGTCTACCTTGCAGCCAGACGGGGAAGAAGCTCATGGCCAAGTGCCGGATGCTGATCCAGGAGAACCAGGAGCTGGGGAGGCAGCTGTCCCAAGGACGTATCGCCCAGCTGGAGGCAGAGCTGGCCTTGCAGAAGAAGTACAGTGAGGAGCTGAAGAGCAGCCAGGATGGTGAGAACACAATAGCCCACCTCCATCTACAGTCAAATAGCATCTGCATTTCTACTTTGCCATAAAGGTTAAGCTTGAAATGTAACATTTCAGCACAGCGAAGACCCATGGGTGCTTTGTAGCTCCCCTGGTTATTAAACTGTGCTACATTAAAGTGTGGTCTGTAACCTCTGCATTGGAGGAGCTGTATTCTCCTCCACATGTATTCAGCAGACCAGTACATTCAGATGCAGGAACTTTGTGACAGCGTTTCTTAGACATGTTTCTAATATTCAATTAAACCAAATGTATTTTCCCCCTGGGGGAAAAAAACTGTTTGCCAACATTTAACTGGGTCTCTTTGTCTTGATCCTGACTGTGTTCCATCTCCCTGTTTTCTGACCAGTGGCTTCGTCTTGTCTGTTTCTGTCCCTCCCAGAGTTGAACGATTTCATCATCCAGCTGGATGAGGAGGTGGAGGGCATGCAGAGCACCATCCTGGTCCTCCAGCAGCAGCTCAGGGAGACCCGTCTGCAGCTCTCCCAGAACCCAGCTCAGGCTGCCTCTGTTGGCGCAGGGCCCAGCAGGACTTCACCCTCCAGCTCCTCTGCCGAGCCCCCCAGCCAGGCCGAGCAGACCTTCACCCCCTCCGTCCAGCCAGGGAAAGACTGTGAGAGGGTCTCCAACGGACCTAGCAACTGTAGCTCGTCCTCCCAGAGGGGCGCAGCAGCCACCCCCAGCCTGTACCGTGAGGTCAGCAGCACAGAGGAAGACTTTCCTCCGTCTCCCATGGTTTCCAGCCCCGGCGAGACTAAACTCTCCAACCACTCAGAGGCGGCGGGGGGCCTGACTAGTGACGGTGCAGGGGGTTTCGGGAGCCAGCTGAGTGCAGGGTACGAGAGTGTGGACTCCCCTACTGGCAGCGAGACGTCCCTGACGCAGCACTCGAATGACACAGACTCCAACACCGACCCCCATGAGGAAAAGGCTGTTCCAGTCGTCAAGGGCAACAGGACTGCTGGGTTGCGGCACGCTCAGAACGGCCTGGACTCAAACGGGGGCGCAGTTTTGTAATGTACTTTATAATAACACTGTCTTTTTCTTTTTATATGAGACCCAAACAAAAACAATGAACACATAGTCGGTAACAGTACTGTTGTCCAGAATTTGTGTACCCCCCCTTTCCTATCGTGATACCTCTGCCACAACTTAAAGAAAATAATTGCATTACTAAACCGGAACATTATGTGAAATATATGTAGATTTGAATTTAGTTTTTTGTATGATTCAAGATAGATATTATTTTTCTTCCATCTCTTGTTTATTTGAACCCATAACATTCTTCTTTTGAACTCATGACAAAGTCAAATTGTCACACATCTGGTGGTGTATTCATGTTCAATAAAAGTCAAACCACAGTTCACTTTAGGAGCTTTGCAGTGTTCAAGGATTTCATCTTTTAGATGTTGACCTGTGTTTTTTTTTAAATTCAGTTTATAAGTTTCCATCCATGGCAAAATGTTTCAGTTTGACTTGTGTAGTTTCTACGCAATGTATCTTGTTGAATTCATTATTCTGACTTCCATCCTTTTCATGTACTGACCAATATCAATAAAGACTTAAATATGACCATGATTGGATTTTTCTTGTTTTTCAACATAGGTACTGTTAAGCCTTTCTCAATTGAATTGAAAGTGTATGAAACATTTAAGAACGCCTTCCTAATACTGAGTTGCTCCCCCTCAATTTGTCTCGGCATGGACTCTACAAGGTGTTGAAATCTTTCCACAGGGACGCTGGCCTATGTTGACTCCATTGCTTCCCACAGCTGTCAAGTTGGCTGGATGTCCTTTGGGTGGTGGACCATTCTTGATACACACGGGAAACTGTTGTGCTTGAAAAACCCAGCAGTGTTGCAGTTCTTGACACAAACTGGTGCACCTGGCACTTACTACCATATCCCGTTCAAAGGCTCTTAAATATTTTTCTTGCTCATACACCCTCTGAATGGCACACACAATCCATGTCTTCATTTTTCTTGAGGCTTAAAATTTTTCCTTTAACCTGTTTCCTCCCCTTCATCTACACTGACGGAAGTGGATTTAACAGGTGACATCAATAAGGGGTCATATCTTTCGTCTGGTCAGTCTCATGGAAAGAGCAGGTGTTCATAATGTTTTGTACACTATTTCCTGTATTGTAGGGAAGCAGAGAAGCTACAGCTAACTTCCTACAATTCTACCCATTTTGTCATGGAGCAAAGAGAAAAATGTGCAGTTTTTTAGCTATTCTAAAAAAATTGCCATGTGGCTGGGATTTTTGCATTTTTAAAACAAATTTCCTGCTATTCTACACATTTTGCCATGAGGCTGAGAGAAAATGTTGCAGTTTTATAGCTAATTTCCTGTAATTCTGTGTTTTTCCATGGTTTATGATGTGAGCATATGCTATCTGGGGAAAGCAATGTCTGTCTACACCATGCTGGCATCAGGGGGTGTGTGGTACGCCATTGATGCCAGCATGGTGTACAGACTGAGCTACAGTCAGACATTGCTTCACTGCCTGTGTGGCTGCCAAAATCATGTCTGAAGTCCTCCTAGCCATTGGGTGGTGCTTTTGTCAAATATCTGTCCCTGCTACTGCCAGGGATCTTCGTGCTGGTTGCCGAAGGAGGATCTCTTTTGTCATTCAAATGAATCAACATGCTTGAGTCCATTTACAAGTTCAGTGTTTCAGACAGATAGCAAGCCGGCCACTCTAACACGGAAGACACAAGAGACCGAGCAGCACAGTGAAATCTGAAGGATTACCAGCTAGCTGTCAATATGAACACTGAGTCTGTTGTCATCGTTTCTGCTGCAAGGACCCCCATTGGTAAATACATTCTGAATCTGTCTGATTCCACACTAAGGCAATATTTTTCAACATAGCTGGCTACCTGTATCAATAAGAATTGCTTGTATGTATATTTATTTGTTGCATTTCCTTATCACACGAGGTTGGTTTTGTAGCGATGCTGACGTTCCTTGAACGATCGTGCACATTTTTCCAGTCCTGGTTTTGACAATGTTCTTATTTGTTCAACAACATGTTTGAATGTTTTTGAACCTATGAATTGAACAGACCATTAATGTCGTTCATTGTCGCGAGCTACCTCCTGACCAGGATTTTCAATGGTTCGCTTATGCTGAACCTTGATTGGTTGCCTCACCCTCTGCCCAGATTCTCGAAACAGCGATTGGCTGTTGGTCATAGTACCATGGACCCGCAGCTACAGTATTGGCGATAGGCTGGAGATCAAACCGAATGGGGTTGGGCGTATTTTAGTTGGACGGTGTCTTTGCAACCTTTAATCAATCAATACATTTGTTGATGATAGTGTATGTTATCCTGTTGTCTGATGTAATGCAGTGGGAGAGTGCTGTCACACCATGGAATCAGTACTAATGGTGCATTTCTCAAAACCCAGCTACCCGTAATAAAGCAATCAATGGCCTGCTCTTTTTGTGGATACTGAATATAAGGTTATTTCTCAACTTTATTCTTCTGTTTCACAGGGTCTTTCAATGGTTCTCTGTCAACCGTGCCCCTCCAAGATCTGTGCTCTGTGGTGATCAAGGATGTCCTGAAGAGAGCCAACCTTAAGCCTGAGGCGGTGTCTGAGGTCATCATGGGGCACGTTCTGACAGCAGGTAAAGACCATCTGGAACGGAACCCAGTCTGTTTATTATAGCTGTTTATCAGCGCTGACCTGCTAGCTACTTAGTTAATAGTTCCATGTGGCTCAGTTGGTAGAGCATGGTGCTTGCAACACCAGGGTTGTGGGTTCGATTGCCACAGGGGACCAGTATGATAAAGTACAAAAATGTATGCTCTCACTACTGTAAATTGCTCTGGATTAGAGTGTCTCCTAAATGACAAATTTAAGTGCAGTGGTTCCCAACCTTTTTCGGTTACTGTACCACCAATGGATTTTTGCACTGCCCGGAGTTCCCCTAAAGTATCCCCTCATGCGCATCTTCAATTACCCCCTGTGGATGGGTCGAGTACCCCCAGGGGTTGTAAACTCAGCAAAAAAAGAAACTTCCCTTTTTCAGGACATAATTTGTAAAAATCCAAATAACTTCACAGATCTTCATTGAAAAGTGTTTAAACACTGTTTCCCATGCTTGTTCAATGAGCCATAACCAATGAATGAACATGCACCTGTGGAACGGTCATTAAGACACTAACAGCTTACAGACGGGAGGCAATTAATGTCAGTTATGAAAACGTAGGACACTAAAGAGGCCTTTCTACTGACTCTGAAAAACACCAAAAGAAAGATTCCCAGGGTCCCGCTCATCTGCGTGAACGTTCCTTAGGCGTGCTGCAAGGAGGCATGAGGACTGCAGATGTGGCCTGGGCAATAAATTGCAATGTCCGTACTGTGAGACGCCTAAGACAGGAATGTCAGTGTTCTGCCAATGGCCAACGAAGAGCCCGGATCTCAATCCCATTGAGCACGTCTGGGACCTGTTGGATCGGACGGTGAGGGCTAGGGCCATTCCCCACAGAAATGTCAGGGAACTTGCAGGTGCCTTGGTGGAAGAGTGGGGTAACATCTCACAGCAAGAACTGGCAAATCTGGTGCAGTCCATGAGGAGGAGATGCACTGCAGTACATAATGCAGCTGGTGGCCACACCAGATACTGACTGTTACTTTTGATTTTGACCCACACTTTGTTCAGGGACACATTATTCAATTTACGTTAGTCTATCTGTGGAACTTGTTCAGTTTATGTCTCAGTTGTTGAATCATGTTATGTTCATACAAATATTTACATGTTAAGTTTGCTGAAAATAAATGCAGTTGACAGTGAGATGACGTTTCTTTTTTTGCTGAGTTTCGTACCCCTGGTTGGGAACCACTGAACTAGTGTACTAGCCATTCTAAGCCTCTGATATCTCTCTTGCGATCATTCACTTCTCATGCTGCCAATCATTTCCTCTAATCTCCTCTCCTCCCCAGGTCATGGGCAGAACCCAGCCCGTCAGGCCAGTGTTGCGGCAGGTATCCCCTACCCAGTGCCTGCCTGGAGCTGCCAGATGGTGTGTGGATCTGGGCTGAAGGCAGTGTGTCTGGGCGTTCAGTCAATCCAGACTGGAGAGTCAACCGTGGTGGTGGCTGGAGGCATGGAGAGCATGAGCCGGGTAAGATGGAGGGAGAAGGAGGGATATGAGAGATGAGGGATATGAGAGATGATGGAGAGAAGGCGAGAGAGGAAGGGGGGTGTAAGTGAGAGAAAGGGGTGAAATCAATACCATTCTACCAAATGTCCCCATTAATCGGCAATTACTCTTTGCCCTTTGACCCCCAGGCTCCCCACACAGTGCAGATGCGGGCTGGAGTAAAGATGGGCGACACCACCATGCAGGATTCTATCATCGCTGATGGACTGACTGATGCTTTCCACTGCTACCACATGGGCATCACAGGTCAGGGGACCAGAGTTAGAGTTATTGATATCAATGTGTAATGGGAGATTCCAGGTGAAACAAAAGGAGAGCAGTCGCTGATAATATTAATAATATTAATCACATATCAATCTGGTTGCACCAAAGCAGAGAAAATGTCTAGCTGGCCTTTTGGAGACAGGCCCTTTATATTCTAATCAGCCGGCACCAAGTGTTACCTAAACACCAGCCCGAGAGGCTTGTAGGAAGTCAAAACACATTGATGTTGTCAGCTGCTACAGAATCAGTGTTTCACAGAATCGGTGTCCTCGGGTCCTTGTACCTCCTGTTTGGCGTCAATCACTATCAACAGATATGAGTTTAATTCATGGTCTAGTGACCATCAACCTGTGTCACAAACAGAACACTGGAAATCAGGTGTATTACAGAAAATAAAATATGCTAAACATTGTGTTAATGACTCTTAACTGAATACGAACTTTATTCATCTTATACAATGTAACTCATATTTTTCAGTTCAATAAGGAGGAACATTGGGGTGTCTTAATCCAGTAGGGAATGTTGTCTTCATTTTCTGGATGCAGCTGAGAATGTGGCTAAGCAGTGGGGTGTGAGTCGCGAGGCTCAGGACCAGTTTGCCACCCAATCCCAGAACAGGACCGAGGCTGCCCAGAAAGCAGGACATTTCGATCAGGAGATTGTTCCGGTCATGGTGCCGTCCAGAAAAGGCAAGGAATTTGTTGTGCTGGTTTATGAACCCTGAGACCTCAAGTGTGCTCAAATCACTTACGGCTGGGTGCATGACCCAATGGTTCTTATATCGCTAACCACCATTCCTTAGAAGTGAATTAGATGACCAACACCTATTATTTCTCTGCTTAATTAAATGATTATTATGAATGTAGATGTTTCATGAACTATATTGTAACATTCCGCTCTCCTCAGGCCCAGTGGAGGTGAAAGCAGATGAGTTTCCTCGCCATGGCAGCAACATGGAAGCCATGACTAAACTCAGGCCCTGCTTCCTAAAGGACGGCAGCGGCACCGTCACCCCCGGCAACGCGTCAGGTACGCAGGGGGCACTCATCCTTGACGCACTGTGATGTCACTGATCTCTCTCAACTCAATTATCCTTTGGAAGGTTACCAGTTGACCATTCCAATTACATTATGTCTGCTGTTTCTCCTGGCACAGTGATCTAGATTCTACATGGTCATGACCTTGACATATTTCAGGTGGGATACACAGTTTCTTACCGCCAAACAATTTATTTTGTGTTATATTAATTGCCATGTATTCCCTCAGGTATAAATGATGGAGCTGCAGCAACTGTTCTAATGAGCCAATCAGAAGCTCAGAAGCGAGGCCTCAAGCCAATGGCCAGAATCACCTCCTGGGCTCAAGCCGGCCTTGACCCGGCAATCATGGGAACTGGGCCTATCCCAGCCATCAGGAAAGCGGTGAGAACCAATCAGCAAATATTCCGATGTGTATAACTCTAGAATGACTGTAGTGTATAATCCTTTTCATTTGAAAGAATGTGCACTGATTCTTTACCAGGTTGCGAAGGCCGGTTGGCAGCTGGATCAAGTGGACCTGTTTGAGATAAATGAAGCGTTCGCTGCCCAGTCCATCGCTGTAGTGAAAGAGCTTGGACTCAACCCAGATAAGGTAACTTGATGAACCATTATTTCAACACTATTGTTTGGGGCAAACAGTTGAATTCCACATCTTTGGTCTCTCTCCCCTATACAGGTGAATGTGACTGGAGGTGCCATCTCCCTGGGACACCCCATAGGCATGTCTGGCTGCCGGGTTCTGGTGACCCTACTGCACGCGCTCCAGAGGACTGGGGGTCAGAGGGGTGTGGCTTCTCTCTGCATTGGGGGAGGGATGGGCATTGCCATGTGTGTAGAAAGGGTGTGACTGAATACAAGGACACCGATGCTGCATTCAGGATCACCTTATTGGTCTTAAAGGGAATGTTTAGAGTGGTGGTTATTAGAGCGATAAATTGTCACTTCGCTGAAAATGTAATTAGGTGAAGAACGCAGCAACGGTCTCTATTGTGGACCATACAATACTGGTCCTTCATTTTCCATAGCATATGTATTGGAACGTAAGGTTTAGAAGCTAAATTCTTTCTGCCTGTGTGAACCTAGTCATCGGGCAACATATGCTAGTCTTTTTTCCATCAGCAAATAACTATCAACTGCTAAACAAAGGTTTACATGACTGGACTTGTTCACACCCAACCTGATGAGAATTCAGCCTTCCTATTGGCCCTGTTCTCTCATGGAATGATAGCAATGTACCTTAATGCTCTATGAACTGTAGAACGTGGTTTAAGACAGCAGCCTTCCTTAAATATACAAGTGCCCAAAGACGGCGTAAACTTGCAGTATCCTGTTGTAGGTATGAATGTACTGTTTATTACCTGTCCACTTTCCAATACAGAATAGATGAACTGAACTTGTGCTTTCTCAAAATGATGTAGTTTGATTTGACAACTACATGTTTGTTTTATAATAATACAGACCAGAATAATCCAGCAGGGTTTATTTGTGTCCAACAGAATCAGTTACATTTCCCAGATTAAACAGGTTATCACATGGGAACAAGCAGAGTGCACAACCTATGACGGAACAGCCAAGAGCTTGTATGTATAAATACAGAGACAAAGCCAAGCGGACCAGAACCACATTTGGGATCTAAGAAACCCAGGGCAGATTCCAGAACTGGAACCAGTTACAGGATACAGGAATGTCTACCCGTCCATCTGTCCTGATGCAACGGCGTCCTGGTACGAAGGCCCACCCTCCTTCTGGTCTGGGAACAACTTGATGAGGTCATCGATACGGAGGATAGTGATGGCGGCCTCTGTGGCAAACTTGAGGCTCTTGGTCTTCACCATGGTGGGCTCGTACACACCAGCCTGCTTGTTGTCCCTGGGTTTACCATTCACCAGGTCCAGACCAATCCTTTAGGGGAGAAGATAACTTCAAATGAGAAACACGTCACAGCCTCACCAATGTAGAGCTGGACTCTCCAACTCCGTTCCTGGAGAGCTACCAACCCTAATCTATGTGCACCAGACTAATAATGAGCTGGTTGATAATCTGAATCAGGCTAGTTCCAACTGGGGTTGGAACAAAAGTCTTCAGGAGGGTAGCTCTCCAGGAACAGGGTTTGAAAGCTGGGATGCAGAGCTACTGCATTGTAAACTGCTGGCACTTCTACAACTGAAGCTCATTGGGTTCACAACATGTTAAACTGTGATGAACTGATACCGAAGCAGAATACGCAAACCATTGTGACATTAAAAATGTCCAGGCCAGAGTAGTGGCATTACAGCTCAGGGGAAAACTGCAGTCTCCACTCTGGTCCAGCATGCTTTCTCCCACGCGTATCACTGCATACACCACTGATCAGGTATAGCAGCAAATTTAAAATGGGAATGTTAAGCATCCTTGTAGTAAAACTTGACCAAACGGGTCTCAAGCTCAATGGCATCTAAAAAAAAAAAAAAAAACATTAACTTAATGGCATCAACACAAACACGCATGTTGAAATTCATATCTAGTGACGTAGCACACTGACCATTTGAGGTTTTTGCGTTCGGGGTTGACCTGGGCCTCGTTGTGGAAGGCTCGGAGCTTGGCGACCAGGTCAGTGGAGTCCTGAGCAGCGTTCACAGCCAGGGTCTTGGGAATGACCAGGAGGGAACGGGCAAACTCTGCTATGGCCAGCTGCTCACGAGAACCCTGGGAATGGACAAGACATTCACAGATCACAAAACAATATCCCCCCCAATCATTTAGGACACTTCACATCTTTAATTCGGTTTAAAAAAATGGAAAACAAAATGTATTGTTTCCATATGGGAAAACCCATGAAACTTGATGGGTTTCAAAAGCAACAATACCTCTGATCCCATCTAGACAATCAGGACAGAGATAAAGAAGCAGTGATTCCCAGGTGTATTTCTTTACCATACTAGTGGCATAGTTCTCCAGGTAGATGGACAGGGCTGCCTCCACAGCACCACCTCCTGGTACAACAGACTTGGACTCCAGCACCCTCTTAACCACACACAGAGCATCATGCAGGGACCGCTCCATCTCGTCACACATGAAGTCATTGGCCCCACGCAGGATGATGGAGGCACAGGTACGGGCCTTGGTACTAAGAGAAGAACGGAGGAGAAAAGGAAACGTGAATAGTAACAGGGGATAGAGAGAAAAGAATGTTACAAATAAATGTGCTAAAGCAAAACATTGGTAAAGATATGCAAGAAGGTTGTACATTATCAAAACATTTGTGATGAGAATAAGACTTCAGTTCCTGTTCTTACTTTTTGACCAGGATGAGCTCATCATCACACACACGCTCCTGCACCACCTCCTCACAGTGGCCCAACATGGCTGTCTCAAACGTCTCTTCTCCCTCCAGGTTAGACAGGGATGGGCAGATGGTGGCTGAGGGACAAACAGAAAAAAACCTACTCAATTCTGGGTAACAAGCTAACTGGAAACAAACATGGTTGCTTTCAGAAAATAGTTTCAATCACTCACTGAAAAAGAGAAAACAGTTTCAGAACGTTGACCTGAACGGTTATGACATTTATCAAAAGGTTAAAAAAACCTGTAGCTTACCTCCCGTTGCCTTGGCAATGCGTTTGAGGTCCCGCTTGAGGACCCTCCTGATAGCCATGGCTCCCACGTCCACAAAGTACTTGAGGCACATGTCATCGATGCCCCCAGTTGTCAGGATGACGTTAGCACCAGACGCCAGAATCTTCTGAATCCTCTCTTTGGTGATGTCAGACTCCCTGGAACAGCAAAATCAACATGAAGACATTGTGTGTCTCTTGTACAAACCCTGTGTATGTCTCTCAACAAGCCATGACATGAACAAATCACCCTGTCTTTAGAAAATAACTGTTGTCCAGCCCAAAGTAGTCGTATTACAGCTCAGGGAAGAGCTGCAGCCTGAACTCTGGGGCAGAATTATTTCTCCCACGCGTATCACTGCTAACACCACTGAACAAGTATAGCAGCAAATTTAAATGGGAATAGTCTTACGTTGTCATGCTTGTGGCAAGGCTTGATTTAAAACAGTAGGTCTCGTACAAATAGCCTCTGTTTGACATGTCCAACGTACCTCTGTCTGATCTGGTCTAGTTTCTCTGGGTCATTGATGAGGACCTGGACTCCCATCTTCATCTTGGTCTTCTGCAGGCTGAAGTCCAGACACGCCACCTTGGCGTTGGTCAAACGCTTCACCATGCCTACAGGGGGACCAGACCCAGTCATCACACCATTGAACAGAATCTTAACCCTGGTCAAGATAAACCTAACCCCACACAATTACTGATTCCCCTTGCTGATCAGGGAATGTTAAATGTACAGATGGAAATCTATTTTACATAGAGCAAACCTGCCTGACAGAGAATGAGGAATCATGTCAGCTGCTCTATTCATGACATTTCTATCTGTAATATTAGCCTACTACTGTCCCAAGCCAGGATTAACCTATACAATAAAAATTCATTAACATGAAATCTTTATCATATAGATCTGCCTAACAAGCAAATCTAGTCATGGTGACATGTGTGGCCAGAAAAATAGTGCCACGGCTCATACAAGAAGCACCGCAACCATTACTTTTCAAAGCCAGCTTTCTGTCTCCCACGCGTATCACTGCGTACGCAACAAGAACAAACATAGCAGCAAATTTAAATGGGAGTCTGTCAATTGCATCAGACGGTCATTTCATGGTTGTACTGCTACGGAACTGGCGCAGTCACCATCAACAATGTTTTACACATGTACCTTGAGACCCTACAGTGCAATTGAGTGCGTATCCATTGACAAGATAGCTCTCCTTCTGGCTGCGTCCGTGGGCTTTGAGCACGTTAACAGAGTTGATGGGGTACCTCGCCACACCCTTCTGATCCACAAACTTCACTGCCAGAGTAGCGTCCACCACCATGTTGGCAAAGAAGTCTGCATCACTGAGGCGGTCACCGGTCAAGGATTCAAGCTTTTCTATAGGATGGAAGTAGGATTTCACAGCTTTCAATGGTAGTTCCTGCCGAACTACATTGCAGATGCATGCCAGATCCGACAAACCCTGGATAGGCTAACATATCAGCTAACCACATATATAGCAATCTGATGCATGACTACACAGTTGATGAAATGGCATGCAACCATTGGTTGATGCAATGCCTAGGCATCTAGTCTGCCTGAAACTCTAACAAAGCTACCAGGACGTGACGCTCAAGACACCATTTCATTATTAGAAAAAAATAATAAGTTACGTCCAGCCAGTTTTTTATTTTTATTTTTATTTTTTACAAATGATGTTTGTTGCTGCTAGAGCGTTAGTCGGCTGTACCTGCGCCAAACGGTTAAAAAAAAACAATCCTATAGCTTGCTCATCATCTTTGAAAACTACAATATGTAACTTTTCAGGTAACCTGACCAAATGCATAGAAACGCGAGTTATAAATCTGTCACTCTCATTGAAAGCAAGTCCAAAAAGCGGTAGATCTCTTCCATGTGGGCCATTTCTAAGCTTCCCGCTCTTAAGTTTAGTTTTTGCATACCAGCTTCAAACAATATTATTGGTTATGAAAAATAAATTTCACAGCAGTTTAGATAATAAAATTATTCTCTACACTTGCTTGTCATCACAGAAACTGTAATTGGGGATAACACACAACAAAACACATTGTGAATAGACTTGATACGGGTAGCTTCCAGCATTAATTGTAGGCCAAATTTCCTTGCCAGCTTACAGCTGAAGCAAACATCAATTCCCTACCCTGGTACTTTCTGATATGCTAACTAACGCAAAAATAAATGCTGATTTAAAAGCAGACTGTCACCAAAAATGTTATCAATTCACGTAGTCTCCCTCGCCACTAAAACCCATTCACATCGTCTGGTTTCCACTAGATTCCATAGCCAAATTCTGCCTCATGAATGAAGTCACATTTCTTAGAGACAGCACACACTTTCATTAGACATTGCATCTTTAAAGGTTCTTAGCCATTCCCAATAAAGTCCTGAATGGAAGGGATTGTTTATCATCTGTAGCCACATGAAATCAACTAAAACAAGCTCAATTACTCAAAGCATACACACCCCGATTGAATAATATGTATTCACCTGTATTGTGAATAGGGTTGATTTACCCAGTTTATCAAGAGATTTACCATTCAAATACATCACCGTTGTTTTAGGTGTTAATGCACACATGGCTGCCTAAAAAGTGAAAAAACAATTCAACTGTAATGATATCGAACTCAAGACAACCAATGACTGAACAAAGCAATAGCTGAGTTGATCTGTCTGGATCAAGTGCCATTCTGTGAATAGTTAATACAAAAAAAAAAATATGGTGGTATCATTTTGGGATCAAATAGTGATACTAAACCTGGTATCGAAGTCAAAAATGTGGTATCATGACAGTAAACCAACATGTTTCCTGCACTTATTTTCATGACTGATAAAAAAGCATTTCATGCTCTCGTACTATATGATTCCATGTGTTATTTCATAGTTCGGATGTCTTCAATTTTATTCTACAATGTAGAATAGTAAAAAAATAAATAAAAAAAAACATTGAATGAATAGGTGTCCAAACTTTTGACTGGTACTGTGTATGGGAAGGGGAGGTTTCAGGTTAGTCAGTGAGCAGGAAGAAAGGATACACTCCGATGATCTTGGAGGACATGGAGGTCTTCGCTGCGTTGACCAGACACTCCCTTCCCAGGTCATCTGTTGCAATGGTCAGGTTCTCATTGATGTAGCGTACTGCCTCCCTGGTGGGAATGAAAGATATTTTAACCTCTACGGGAGCGGTGTGTCCGTAGTGCTAGGCAGCTAACGTGCGCTAATGTGATTAGCATGACGTAAGTAACAAGAACATTTCCCAGGACATAGACATGTCTTATGAGGGCAGAAAGCTTCATTCTTGTTAATCTAAATGCACTGTCAAAATTACAGTAGCTATTACAGCGAAAAAAATGTATGTTGTTTGAGGAGAGTGCACAAAAACAAAAAACTATCACGTCACCTGGTTTGATACATTCACCCTTGAAGGGTATATAATGTACTTACATTGTCATCCTGAGGGTCCCATAGATCAAAACTATGCTACATTTTGTTTGATAAAATCCATTTTTATATTCAAATGTAGGAACTGGGTTCTACAGTTTGAACCCCGTATGTGATTCAACATTTTGAACAGTATAATGCAATGGTTCATTGGATCAGTCTAAAACTGATGCCATCTAGTGGCCAAATTCTAAACTGCACATAGACTCCTAAGTGATATTATGGCCTTGCTCTTCCATTTCAATGATGAAGAAAAAATAATATGATCTCATGTTCTCTCTCTCTTTGTTTTATCTTTTACCAGATGTGTTATATTCTCCTATACTCATTTCACGTTTCCACAAACTTCACAGTGTTCCATTTCAAATGGTATCAAGAATATGCATATTCTTGCTTCAGGTCCTGAGCTACAGGCAGTTAGATGAGTGTCTTCTTTGGCAGATTTAAAAAATAATAATTTAAAGGGCCCGATCCTTAAATTAAGAGCTCTGTTTACAGAACCAGGAATTTCACAGTTCAGTCTTGTAGTGGAGAACTTTCAGAAGATTAGAATCAAAACAGATCTGTCAATAGCAACAAATGCTCTTCCACTATCCACAGAAACATCGCTCTCGTCAACACCCAATTTGTTTACACATTAGTGCTACAATTGCTAGCTACAGTTGTGTGTTATTGAAAGAAACCAGAGGTGACTCATTCCAAACAACCACTAGAGTTAATTTATGCTTTGGTTGACACATTCATTCTGGAGACAGTTAACAGGCAACAAAGTCAAACAACCCGGTCCTTGTAAACAAAGTAATGAACCAGGAGTGGAGGGGAAAAGGATCTCAAAAGGCTGATAATATGCAAAACAATGGTTGTGAAAATTGGATAGACTGTGGCAAGATTCTTACTTGCAGGCCAGGCGGTATCCACTGATGACTGAAGTTGGATGGATCTTCTGCTTCACCAGTTCATCTGCGCTCTTCAGCAGCTCTGCTGCAATGATCACCTTTAAAACAAAGGAAAGAATATGAATAAGCCAGGGAATATTATTTAATGAATAAGATGATCATTTATTTATATAAATAAATGTGCCGTTATTTCATATAGAGGTGGCGGAATGGAGGCCGTCCAACCCCTTCAGACAATGACGGACAGTCTCTCTATCCCGTTAGCATAGCCGAACATCTGTAGAGGCAGATGAGCGGTACTAAAAACAGGAAGCAGGCCATTTGAACCATGAGTGTGACTAGGCAGGTTCAGGCCAACCTCCACCAAATTATGTTTACCTGATCAAATTGAAATCTAACATTTTAAAAGACTCTTTCGGGTAGGAATATATCAGACAACCTTTCCCTTGACCTTTGTTCTGAGCAGCTGTTGAAGTACTCACCACTGAAGTTGTCCCATCCCCAACCTCCTTGTCTTGCAGCTCAGCCAGTTCACACAGCACCTTGGCTGCTGGGTGCTCCACCTCCAGCAGCTTCAAGATGGTAGCCCCATCGTTGGTGATAGTCACGTCCTAAACATTAGAGCATTTGTAAGAACTTCTTCCGTCAATCTGAATGGTATACAAGCCATATCCAATGAGACTGATGGCGGTGACTATAATTGGCCACAAGTATTTACCCCGATGTCATCCACCAACATCTTGTCCAGCCCGACCGGGCCAAGGGAACTCTTGACGATGTTGGCAATGGATGATGCGGCCATGACTGCAGAAGAAACGTGGGCAAACAATCAAAGCTGATTCCCTTGCCACAAAAAGTAACATTACACTAGCTGTATTAGCTAGCTAACTATTACAAATAACTACCAACAATTAAGTTCACCAATCTAGAAACAATAGCACAATTCCGAAACTGTTCAAAATGATTTAAATTGTTCTGTCAGTTCTATTAGGAGGGGTGGACGAAGCCAGCCGCTCCGTCAAGACAATGACAGTGTTCTCTCTCCCCCATTAGCATAGCCGTTCATTCTGGGATGGATGAATGAACGGTACTAAAAAATGGGAAACGCCTAGGAACTATTTTTGGGGGAAAAAAATCATGTTGCGCACAGGGATAGGTAGGGAGTCGCTAACGCTACCAGCTAACGCCAATGACATATGCGTATTAGTAAGCCAACGTTAGCTAGCTAATGTAGCAACTTAGCAAGCCTAACTAGCACGGATTAGCTATAATATACTGTTAGATAATGTAGCTAATATTGATTTATTATACAGCTTTTTATACTAATGTGGGCAACACAATATGCTTAGGTAGCTAGTTGATTAACATTATATCTTGCAAATTTAGGAAAAGGGAGGCGAAACGACGCATATTTTTTTTCCCGCACGTGCTGCGGAGTGCTAGTTAGCTAACCATTGAACTCCGTCCGCGGCTCTCCCGTAGACACCGATTAAAACACAAATGGCATAAACTGCGAACCAAGAGATAACAACATAGCTCACCATTTTGAGAACGAACGGACTCGCCGGTCGTTCTCGTGCCGAACACGTTTAAGGCTCCATCCATTAACGACATCTTGGACAAGCTAAAGAGACAGAAGAAAGGAAACGAAGTAATGAACTATGGGTAAACCGGTGGGGAACCAGGGCTTCTGGGTAAAGATTAAGAACCGAGAATAGACGAGAACATTCCAGAAGATTAAACTTTAAAACAATAATGGCGTCGGACAAAAATAATTTTCATTACGAAACCAATGTATGCGTAAGACTGCATATAGCGATACACATTTATCACTTTTTATTCAACTGCTATATGATGAAATACATTTCCCAGCATTCAAAGTTCCGTGTTCCCTTTTGTGGCTGTCTTGCTCATGGTCGGCGGCTGCCCTCTACTGGTTGGCTGTGCATATGACACTCACTTTGGACCACCGATGCCACAGATGGGTATCAATTTGTAGGACAACAGAGAACTGTCAAATCCTATTGTAAAGACTGAGGGAGAGCTTGTTCAACTGTCCATTTGGCCAAGTTCTTCACAGGACACTTCATAGTGTTGGTGGCGATGGCTGTGCAATTGTTATTGTTAAATAATAGTGATTCATTTGATTTGTAATCAGTAGCCTAGACTGTTTTATTGAACCTTTATTTAACTAGAAGTAATGACAGTCTTATGTTCTCAAGTGGCACAGCGTTCTAAGGCAATGCATCTCAGTGCAAGAGGTGTCACTACAGTCCCTGGTTCAAATCGAGGCTGTATCACATCTAGCCGTGATTGGGAGTCCCATAGGGCGGCGCACAATTGGCCCAGCGTGGTCCGGTTTTGGCTGAGGTAGGTAGGCCGTCATTGTAAATAAGAATTTGTTCTTAACTGACTTGCCTAGTTAAATAAAGGTTAAATTAGAAAAAATGTAGCAGATCACTTTGGCAGGTGTTATAGCACTTGCTTGTAGTCTCAAGCATTTTCCATACCAAAAACAAGTACAGCAAGTCACCAGTAAGTTTTCTATATCAGTTGATTCTGCAGGGGGGTGGGTCATCCACTTTGAACTCATCCTAAAACCCTCATGAGGCACAACATAACCAGCTGTAATTTGTATACAATCTGTAGTTCTCACAGCTAACAGTAGTCTTTGATTACTGACTTGTCTTACTTACTGTATTGCTTAGGCCTTCCATGCCCGCTATGGAAGCACCCTACTACGGCCCTCTATCAATGGGGGCCGTCATTGAGTGCTTTATGGACTGTTTAAAATATCCTGATGGATACTCATTGTTGTGCATCTGGTAACCCAAAAATTAAAATATGGTTGTAAATGCATTTATCGGTCATTCTAATATTAATGCCCGCTATGGAAGCACCCTACTACGGCCCTCTCTCTGTCGGGGGCGTCCTGAGTGCATTATGGTCACTTTAAAATATCCTGATGGATACTCATTGTTAAAAACCTATATGGATGTCTTTGTGCTAAAATAATGTCTATCATTGGTCAGTTGATGCTCTGAATAGCTCTCATGCAACCTTGTGTATGAATTTATATTATCCATCATGGGTAGCTCACAAGTGTATTTGATCAATGAATAATTGTTCAACAAGTCACAGAAACCCACTTTGTCTTTTATTTATGACCTCAAATACATTTGTTTTATCGAGCAATGCCAACTAGCAGTTTAAAAAAATTACAGTACACTTAACTTAAACATTAAATCATCATATAGCAAACCTATGGCATACAAGAATAACTCTCCTAAAATGTACATCTTTACAAAGTGTTTACAAATCAAATGTAAAAAAAATAATTAATACAAAAAAAAAAAAAAGTGCAAGAGTCAATTCAATTTCAATGAAGGTTGACAATCCCCACCAGTGAAACACGAGAAACAAATATACAATGAATAAAAGAAACATACTTCATATTTTTAAGTTGTTTTGGATACATTTACATGATATTGTGCATTCCAACTTTCCATTTATTATTTTGATAAGGAAAATATAATCAAACAGTGCGTAAAACAAAACTACATTTTTTGTAACATTCACAGTAAACAAATGAACCAAATTTTATCCAAAGTGTCCCGAAATTCATCAAGAAGCCAACAAAGTTATTATTCTAATTTACAAACTGGCTGTGATGGTTCATAATAGCGATGTGTGGGGGTCAAGAATAGTTTTTTGTTGTTGTAAATAAATAAGACATTGTAATTTGGAGACATTGATGAGATCAAACATGAAACAAATTCTCAATAAGTGTGGATCCTCACTACTGAAACTGTTCAGTGATGTCCGAGTTAAAACAAAAAGTAAACTCAATGTATGTGACAATCTACCCTAACATGACATTATTGTGAATATTTGAATGAATCAGGATGATATTCAGGCATAACGTGTTTAGAAAGGGAGTGGGAAGGGTGGGGTGCTGATCAGTAGTGTGAAGGTGAGGGGTGTCCCATGAAGTAAACAAAAAATCTGACCCGAAATTCTGTGAGGTTGAAGAGAAATGTACATCAAAACACAATACTGCACTCATTCAACGCTCTCCTCCATGGTCCCTCTTAGACGTTTTAAAATGAATAAGATAAAATAACATTTTAGGTTCTTCCTATTAAGATGCAATATGCCACTCAACCTACGTAGTAGAAGACTAAAATATACTTATTACCATTTTCAGACGCACAGATTCAAAATAAATAGATAACTCCTATCGCGGCTGCTTATTGAATATCAGCACACTTTTCTCTTGATTTTAAGATTTTTCTGTTTAAAGCGTGATCCCCTAGTCATGACCAAGCCGTTTGAGCAGGTTGAGAAAACCCAATCATTATATTAAGACTGGTATAGGCTATCTACTGCTTTACATCACCACAGCCCAATGTAAAATATACTCAACCTAATGAACAGCAAGGTACTATGTGTGGAGGCTCCATGTTTAAAAAGGCACGTGGATCCTCTTTATATTATTGCTGATAAACTGTCCATATCTAGCCTATAATCCTGAGCTAATTGCAAATTCATTAAGCTGCTTGCACAGATTGTGTTTAATTGGTTGACACTGCATTATGCACAGTTAAAACAGTACCACTGACAACTAGTCACATAGGATCATCCCTCTGATAAGGGGTAAGCTCAGCTATAGGAAGTTAAATACGCTAAAACAACCTTTAAAAAGTAACTCAAACAAAAGTTGAAAACCTTGATTAGATGGTTGTTAACTAAAATGGCATGGTGTTCAAAAGAGCAAATTACAGCAACATAACTCAAATTCAGCCAGTGCCATTTCCTCATCAAGAGATGCTAGCAGACTGCAACAGTGTACCAAATTACATTTTTGGGATGTCAGTATTTTTGTTGAAGGGGGAACGGTTAGAATTAATGGATAGTTATCTATTTCTTACTATTACTACTATAACTGAAATTAGCAGAAATATCTGTACAGTACATGGAATACTAATTTCCAACATCTCTAAAAGATGGGTCTGTATGCTTCCCTTTAAATTGTTAAGCCCATACACTCTGAGCCCCTAGCTACACTGTTGTACTCAGCAATATCATCCAGTTTGCTAAAATGATAACTTTGACCATTTCATAGTTATTTTTCAACTTATCTAAAATAGATACGGAAGTCAATCTGCTTGACATGGAAGACTGTAAAAAGTGCTGTGGCGGTGGTGTGCCTCTGTAGTACTAATATGTTCCTGTACATGTATGTTGCCATGACTACTCAAGTGCAGTATTTGGCATGTTGTTTTGTGATATGTTGAAATTTGCCCATGTGACTTTGGCAAAGCTGCAGTATTGCATGTTGCGTGTGACATTGTACCGGTGAATCAGGCAAAAATGCATATTGGTACTTTTTTGTCCTGAAGACTCTGGCAAAGCTAAAGACCTGTGTGGTGTGTAGTGTTGTGCGTACAGTAGTGTGTTGAATTGACCATTTAGTGTGTCATTCCCTGTTAACAAACCTCCAGCCGTTTAGTGTTATTTGTTGTCATGAGACAGGCAAAGCTACAGACCTGCTTAAACTACATCTACTAGTATGTTCATATGGTGGTGTGTTATGGGTGGTCATGGCAACTCAGGCAAAGCTACTGGAGCTGAGGCATTGGAACTTCTCTCTGAGTGACTGAACGATGTTGGGCTGGTTCTGCTGTGCCGGCTGCTCCGCCCAGAGGTACTCCTGTAGACGCTCCCGGTCCGTCAGCCCACAGGAGGACCTCGACGGGGTGCAGGGCAGACTCTGGGTCTGGGCTGGCCCTCTGGAGCCACCACCACCACCACCACCGTTGTTACGCTGCCCGGAGCAGTCGTGATCCCGCTCGCTCTCATCCTCAGAGCGGATCTCCACGTAATCGTCATCATCGTCGTCTCCATTGTCCTTAAAGTTGGCCAGGTAGTTCTGGGTGGCTGTGAGCATGCTCAGCGCGGAGGCACGGTTCAGGACCACCACCTGCTGACCATCTTGCAGGGTGAGGTCAGAGTGACCGTGACCGCAACTGGACCGCTCCGGGAGGCTGCTCTGCCGACCGGCCCGGCCCAGACTACTGGGACCATGGAGTCTCTCTGAGGAACTCTGGACCACAGCCGGGCCACGGTTGGACCCGGTAAGGTCATTCTCCTTCTCCTGCTGCCGGTCACCCAATGAGCAGATAGACTGGCAGCGGCTGGTAGGTGGTTTAGAGGAGGACGAGGAAGAGGAGGCGGAGTTAAAGGAGGTGTGTCGTTTAATAGAACTGTACACATGCTCCTCCTTCTCACTGGGGGCAGAGACACAAGAGCTCCACCGCTGGGTGGGTGAGGTCTCTGGGGAGGGAGGTAGGATCTTTAGGGTGGGGACGGAACAGGCTGCTGTGAGCCTGCACTGGGGGGCGGAGGACCGTATCCCTGACACAAAGCTGGCCAGCTCCCCGTTGCTGTAGGTGGAGAGGAGCCAGTCATCCTCCAGCCCTAGACCCAGGGAGGAGCAGGTCTCAGGCAGGGATGGGGAGGAGGCCAGCCCTACGTGGGAATGGTGCGAACCAGGAGGACCCGGGCTGCTGGAGCCCTGACCTGGAAGGTCTTTAAACATCACCTGGTCATACAGCTGGGAGTACTCGGCTATCCTCGCACCTGAGAGAGAAAGAAATATAAATAAAATACACAGAATTCATGTTTAGTCCTTTTATTAACCAAACAAACACAGTCAGGTCCAACATTATTGGCACCCTTGATAAAGATGAGCAAAAAATACAGTATAAAATTGGGAAATACATTATTTTATACTAATACAATTGCTCAGAAAAACAGGTAATAAAAACTATTCTAAAAATGATTGGCACCCCTGTTTTCAATACTCTAGCACCCTCTCCTTACAAGGATAATAACACTGAGCCTTTTACTAAAATATTTTATGAGATTGGAAAACACATTGGGGACGATCTTAAGACTATTCCTCCATACAGAATATTTCCAGATCTGGCCTCTTCAATTCAAACCACAGGTTTTCAATTGGGTTCAAGTCCAGAGACTGAGTTGGCCATTGCAATATGTTGATGTTGTGGTCAATAAACCATTTCTTTGTGGATTTTGATTAGTATTTGGGGTTATTTGTCTTGCTGGAAGATCCACTTGTGGCCTTTGATGTGTCAGCTTCCTGGCAGAGGCAACTGGGTTTTTGGTTAAAATGTCCTGGTACTAAAGTTCTTCATTCTGTAGACCTTAACAAGGGCACCAGGACCATTGGAAGGAAATGAAGAGGGCAGTCCATAAGCTACCAAGCTTGCTAGGACAGAACAGATACAACTTCAATTATCACTGTGGTGTGAAGTGAAAGGTGTCAATGCCTTGGCCAAAGCCATAGCAGGAGAGTCTCACAGCCTACCCCACCCAAATCCAGAGGCCTTTGAATCCCTCTCCCGCTGTTCAGAGACCATCCCCTGGCATTTTCTACAAGGAATCTGCCTCCAGAAAAAAGCTTATCCAAAGTGGGTGTGACACCTACTCCTGCTGCACTGCTGCTTAGATTCCACCTGGCGATCTGTTCACCGTCTGCCCTGGCCCGTCTCCCAGTCTGGTACAGGTACCCTCGCCACACTACCCACTCTCTCCCGAGCTTTCGCTCGCCTCCAGCACACACGCACTGTTGGGGTGAGTGACTCTGAACTTACAATGGCTAGCTTTATGCCATTTGCCTTATGACTCCTGCATGCTTTGTTGACTATGAACTTGCTTGTTTACCCAACCGTGGGACAGACTATGTTTGTTCCCACACTCGGTACTCTGACTCTCTATTGATTACACAGACTCTTGGCCTCCCATCCTATTCTAACCACTTTGTATTCATGTTAACTGATGAAATTGCTATACAATATGATCTTGTTGCCATCGAATGCACATTCAAATGTCATAAATCACTGCAGAGCTCCCCCTGTTCTTGGCTGTGCCCTGATTATACTACTGCTGATGATATCTGGAAATGTGCATGTACACCCTGGCCCATCTACTGTTGCTAGCTAGCTTGAAGACGCTTGGACCTTCTTTTTTGATATTTTCAATGGCGTTAACAAACACGCCCCATAAAAAAAAAATTTGAATTAAAAACATGATCTTGCAGAGTTACTCCATCTGAAGAATTCCCTTTGGAGAAAGGCTCGGCACACACGTACTCAGGCTGATGGGCTCTCGTTCAGGCAAATGAGGAATAAGTGCACTCAGGCTATCCGCAAGGCCAAGGTTAGTTACTTTAAGGAGCAGTTCTCTCTCTGTGGGTCTAACCCCAAGAAGTTCTGGAAAACTGTTAAAGACCTGGAGAATAAACCCTCCTTCTCACAGCTGTCCATGTCCCTTAATGTTGATGATGTGGTTGTTACTGACAAGGAGCACATAGCTCAGCTTTTTAATCACCACTTCATTAATTCAGGATTCCTATTTGACTCAGCCATGCCTCCTTGCCCATCCAACATTTCCTCATCTCCCACCCCTTTCTAATGCGACTAGCCCCAATGCTCCTCCCTCTTTTACCCATGCCCCATTATAAAGTTTCTCCCTGTAGTTGGTCACTGTGTCCAAGGTGCTAAAGGAGCTCCTTAAACTTGACCCCCAAAAATCATGGTTTAGACCCTTTCTTCTTTAAGGTTGCTGCCCCTATCATCGCCAAGCCAATCTCTGATCAAGCTGATCCTAACTGTTATAGGCCAATTTCTATTTTGCCCAGTTTATCAAAAGTGTTGGAAGTACCTGTCAATAATCAACTGACTGATGTCTATAGTATTCTCTCTGGTAAGCAATCTGGTTTCCGCTCAGGTTATGGATGTGTCACTGCAACATTAAAAGTCCTCAATGATGTCACCATTACCCTTAATTCTAAGCAACATTGTGCTGCCATTTTTATTGACTTGGCCAAAGCTTTTGATACGGTAGACTATTCCATTCTTGTGGGCCGGCTAAGGAGTATTGGTGTCTCTGAGGGGTCTAAGGCCTGGTTTGCTAACGACCTCTCTCAGATTGCAGTGTAAAAAGTCATAATATCTGCTGTCACAGCCTGTCACCAAGGGAGTACCCAAAGGCTCCTAGGCCCCATGCTCTTCTCAATTTACATTAACAACATAGCTCAGGCAGTAGGAAGCTCTCTCAACCATTTATCCATTCATATGAAGATGATACAGTCTTATATTATAGCTGGCCCGTCCCTGGATTTTGTGTTAAACGCTCTACAACAAAGCTTTCTTAGTGTCCAACCAGCTTTCTCTGGTAAGTGTCCAACTAGCTTTCTCTTTGGTAAGAAGAATGCCCCTCTTGACACAGGTGTGATTACTACCTCTGAGACTTTAGAGCAGGGGTGGTCAATTTTTTTGGCTTGAGGGCCATATTGGGATTTTGAAATTCAATGGAGGGACGCATTTTTTAGGGGACCAATTGTTTGTTAAAATCAAGAGGCTTCCGGAGTGGCGCAGCAGTCTAAGGCACTGCATCGCAGTGCTTGAGGCGTCACTACAGACCCGGGTTCGATCCCAGACTGTGGCACAGCTGGCCGTGATCGGGAGACCCATGAGGCGGGGCACAATTGGCCCAGCTTTGTCCGGGTTAGGAGAGGGTTTGGCAGGCCGAGATTTCCTCGCGCTCTAGTGACTCCGGTGGCGCGCCGGGCGCATGCATGCTGACACGGTCGCCAGGTGTACGGTGTTTCCTCCGACACATTGTTGCGGCTGGCTTCCGGGTTAAGCGGGCATTGTGTCAAGAAGCAGTGTGGTTTGGCTGGGTCATGTTTCGGGGGACGCACGGCTCTCAAACTTTGCCTCTCCCAAGTCCGTACGGGAGTTGCAGTGATGGGACAAGACTAACTACCCGCGGGCCGTACTTTGCCCCACCTTGGTTTAGAGCTCGAGGTAGTCACCTCATACAAGTACTTGGGAGTATGGCTAGACGGTACACTGTCCTTCTCTCAGCACATATCAAAGCTGCAGGCTGAAGTTAAATCTAGACTGTCGTAATCACTCCTCTTTCACCCCAGCTGCCAGACTAACCCTGATTCAGATGACCATTTTACCCATGCTAGATTACGTCATTTATAGATCGGCAGGTAAGGCTGCTCTCGAGCGGCTAGATGTTCTTTACCATTCGGCCATCAGATTATCCACCAATGCTCCTTATAGGACACATCACTGCACTCTATACTCCTCTGTAAACTGGTCATCTCTATATACCGGTTGGTTGATACTTATTTATAAAACCCTCTTAGGCCTCACTCCCCCTTATCTGAGATACCTACTGCAGCCCTCATCCTCCACATACAACACCAGTTCAACCAGTCACATTCTGTTGAAGGTCCCCAAAGCGCACACATCCCTGGGTCGCTCCTCTTTTCAGTTCGCTGCAGCTAGCGACTGGAACGAGCTGCAACAAACACTCAAACTGGACAGTTATCTCAATCTCTTCATTCAAAGACTCAATCATGGACACTCTTACTGACAGTTGTGGCTGCTTCGCATGATCTATTGTTGTCTCTACCTTCTTGTCCTTTGTGCTGTTGTCTATGCCCAATAATGTTTGTACCATGTTTTGTGCTGCTACCATGTTATGTTGCTACCATGTTATGTTGCTACCATGTTGTGTTGCTACCATGTTGTGTTGCTACCATGCTGTGTTGTCATGTGTTGCTGCCTTGCTATGTTGTCGTCTTAGGTCTCTCATTATGTAGTGTCTCTCTTGTTGTGATGTGTGTTGTGACCTATATTTATATTTTATTTATTTATTTTAATCCCAGCCCCCGTCCCCGGAAGGAGGCCTTTTGCCTTTTGGTAGGCCGTCATTGTAAATAAGAATTTGTTCTTAACTGACTTACCTAGTTAAATAAAGGTTAAAAATATATTTAAAAAATAAAATAATAATAATAATAAATATCAAGGATCTGGAAATATTCTGTATGGAACAATGGTCAAAGATCCCTCCCAATGTGTTCTTCAATCTCATAAAAAACCTGTGTAGAAAATGTTTCAGTCGTTATCTTGGCGAGGGTAGGGAGTACTGGAAACAGGCTTCCAATCCTTTACACCCCTATCTTTTTTTACATTGTTTTTATTACTTGTTAAACAAAATCTATTTCTCTGAGCAATTGTTACTATAAAATAATGTATTTTTTAATTTACATTTTGCATGCAATATAGCTCAGTATTTGTATTAATTATATACAGTCTTTTTTGCTCATCTTTATCAAGGGTGCCAATAATTATTGACCTGACTGTAGTTAGCTGTACATATCATGACTGTATAAGCATCTACTGATTATGTTTGTTACCTATGGCAGCGCCACCTTGCTTCTTATCCTCCAAAATGGCTGCCAGGTCTTTCTGCTTCTTCTCCAGGTCTTTCTGCTGCTTCTTCTCCTCCCTGTTGCGTCCTCCTGACCCCATGTCGCCGGGGTCCATGCTCTTCATGCGGAGCAGCTGGTTGGCCTTCTTGATCTTCTGGCTGTATTGGCGAGCCATCAAGAACACACGGTTCTTGGTCTTGTCCATGAGCTCCTGGGAGAAGCTGTCCACTGAGTCCCCTGGAAGAAGAGAAGAGGAGGCCAGGGGGGAGTCCAGTCCCCCCAGCTCTCCAGGGAACAGGCTGTGGAGGTCCCTAATGGAGGGGTCCCTTTGGCTGTGGTCCCGTTGGGGCAGATCCCCCAGCTCATCATCATCTTCCAGACGGAAGCTGCCACTGCTGAGGCGGGCCAGTCTGTTACGGATGGTCTTGACTGTCCCGGAAGGGGCAGGGTCTGGGATGGCAGGGAGGGGGAGGGACGGGGGAGTGAGGGGAGAGGGGGAGGGGTAATGATCTTCATCTTCAAAGGTAGCCTCTCTGAGCAGCTCTGGGAAGTTGAGGATGGGGATGGTGAATTGGTGAGGGGGGGTCACAGTGGGGGGGTTGGGATTGTGGGCTGGGGGGCTCTTGGTAGGGGATCTATGTTTTTGGGAGCTGTTCTTTTTGGGGCTGCTCTTGACTGACGAGGTCTTGGGGGCCTCACTGGCACTCACGGGAAACGCGGCGGGAAGGCGGTCTGCGTTCTTCTCGTTCTTCTTGATGTAGTTTTCCAAATCGTTCCAGATCTCGTCCACCTGCTCCGACATCCGGTCACCGGTGTGGGAACGTTGGGAGAACGTTTCCGAGGCGGATGAGGAGTAGTAGTCCGGTTCGGAGGTGCCGTGGACTGGATGGGAGTTATCCTCCGTCCTCTCGTCCTCCCCAAAATGTAGGTTGTCCTCGGACACGAAGCCCCCCAGGCTCTCACAGCCCGTCAGGTAAGGCTCAGAGGCAGACGGCAACAGACTGTCCCTCTGCTGTGTAGGTCTGTCCCCATCCCTGTCACCCTTGGTTGGGGGCTGCTTAAAGCAGATAGTATCATAAATGTTCTCCTCCTCCACAATCTTCAGGGCACACGTCCCAAATGGCACCCCCTCCAGGGCGGTGGAGGAGTGGTTACTGTCAGACAAGCAGTCTTGCTCCATAAGAGGCTCTGTAATACTCCCAGTGACCCCTGTGTTTAGAGCCCCAGGGCACTGTGTGTCTCTAGGGGCCTCTCTTTGGGCCCCACAACCCTCCTGCTCCCTCCTGATCAGCCCCATGCTCTTCAGGTCCTCATAGCTGATGTTGTCGTAAATGTTCTCTATGTCGTCTATAGTCAGCTGCTCGGTCGACGACGATCCCGAAATGTCGTTGCTGGACGATTCGGTGTGGGTCATCCCTTCCTGGTCATCATCCTGACCAGGGGGGCTGTGTCGGCCGCCAGTCTGTTTCTCCCCCACGCTGCTGGCTCTCCGCAGCACTCTGCTGTCTCCGGTGGATGGGGGGTCTATCTGCACCGTGGGAACCTGCTCCATGTGCCAGCTGCAGGGTCGTCCCTGGGTCTTGCTGGGAGACGATGTGACCTCTAACCTAACAGGAAGTGGTTCTGGTTCTTGCCCGCCGGGCTCGGTGGGGACAAACATCTGGTAGATGTCCTCGTCCTCCTCGTCAGGGTTCATGGTGCGCTGACGCGTAGGGAACATGGCTCTGCGGACACGGTGATCCGCCCAGATGTTCCCCACCGTCTGGGGGTCACCCCCTGGGACCAGCATGGAGGGGACATGGGTGTCCGGAGGTTCCTCTGTCACACGGGGCGTCCTGAGGAGAGGAGGGTGGTGACCTCCCTGAAGAGATTTGTTAGCCCTCTGGAGAGAAGGAGAGATGGAGGGAGGGGAAATTCCATTATTTTGTATATGTGCAAATGCCGATGTACTAGCGATTACCTTTTTTCAATTTGCGTTAAGTCCTGTACACAACTATTCCTACTAGTCATTGACATCACACTGTTAGGGTCAGTCACCTGTAGGTCTGAGGCGCTCATGTTGAAGGTCTTCCATTGGTCGATGCTGCTGTCCATAGACGCCTGTTGGTTCAACTTCTTCCTGCTAGACTTCTCTGGGACTCGCAGTCTCTTTCCCCCAACCTGCACAAAGTTAGAAAATTGTGTAGTTAACATGCCTTTACCTATCTAATCCCTTCTTACCTGCAAAGAGGCTAGAGCAAGGGGCTAAGGATCAAAATCAAATCAGGCAAATCTGATAAACTTGAATGAGGAGAAAGCTGTTCAAAAGGTCAAACTGATGCATTGTGGGTAGGTAGGAGAGACTCACCAGGCCACTGTCGTCCTCATCGTCGGCATCCTGCTGGTGTGGCTCCTCCCCGTCCTCCCTGTCGCTATGGTCAAAATGGTCGCCAGGGTCCAGGGACTCCTGTGATTGGTTGACCAGGCTGCGGCTACGACCAATAGTGCCCAGAGCCAGCTGGGACACGGGGGAGAGCAGGGTGGCACCCAGACTCATCCGCTACAGAGAGGGTGATAAGACAGAGAGTGTTAAATGTGTGCGTGATTGAGGAGTGTAGCAACCATTGCAAATAACACCTAAACTATCTGAAAATGTTACTCTAAAATTGTGATATAATCATAGAATTAGGAATGATAATACTAAAATGGACATGAACCTTCTTATGACAGATATAAAAGTTCAGCCATTTTGGTAAGGGAGCTGGTCAACCATGGTCAGATATAACGTAAAACAATGAATTTGAAGATGATCTGCACTGTATGTTTGTTAGCAAGCTAGCCAACCAGTTTAAGTTGAATGATTCCATAACTGTTTCAAATTAACTGCCAATATGCCAACATTCCATACAAACAACGCAGTCAATCCACAGCCATGCACTGGCTGAAATCTGTTGATGATAGGACTTAGACAAGTTGTAAATCACAAAAATAGCTTTCCATAAAAACACACATTTACAGTCTGTTTACATATATTTTAGAGACTATTTATACATAAATGTATATAAAACCAGTATAAACTATTTATAGTTATAAGACAATATTTTAGGTGTACAATAATTTTGTTACACAGTTTCTGATATCACATGCTGAACACACCGCTCGTGTCGCGTTGCTAAATAAATGTACATGTTATTTAATCATTGCATACAAACTGCTCTCCAGCATCTGCATAGCCAGGCGTTAAAATAGAACGTGGTTTTATTTGTGACGCTTGACGCGCTGCAAGTCCCACCTCTCCCATCTCCTCATTGGTTTTTAGGAGTATACTGTATACCCATGTGGGTGATTGAAAGATGAACTGAGGTCCACACTCTAGTCCAGTTGGTGATGGTAATGCACCTTAAATTTGGTTGCCAACCACCATATAAAGTCCAAAGAAGAACAAGAAGACGAAGAAGACTGGAGGTGAGAGTTTACTAGAAACTAACTAGGTTTACCCTTTTATCTGTGGATTAATTGTCAGAGTAAAAGAACCTTGTGCATTTCAGGTAAAATAACAACAGTGTTTATATCCCAGGACAAATTAGCTAGCAACAGCAAGTTAATACAGTTAATAAATGAATATAGTTGGTTCAGAGTTCATTTTGATATTTCAACATTCATGTCCTGATCACGTCTGATATGGATGGAAAAAAATCAACATGCGTGTGCCGGTCTAGACAGCATGTTAAGACAAGAATTTCTACTTGCCCAAAACAGCACCCATTATCATACCATTCTGGAACTTTTGATTGTTCATGACATAGCCCCTCTTTTCATTTTATAGGATCTATATGGATATATATGGATATAACACTGTTTCTTTGTGTAACTGTAACATTGTGTCACCATCCATAAATTACTAATGTGGGTTTAAGCTGACCTTGGAGCCATCTTCCTTGACACCATGTTTAGCGTTCTTCAGTAACTTGGACAGAGGCTCTGAGGAGAGACAGACAGGACATGTCACAGAGTCAGAGAAACTGGCCCAGTCCATTGGCATCAGCACTGATCATTTACAGTACCTTGTTCCTGTCCCTTCTGTTTCTCACCTGACTTCCTGCGGACCCGTCGAGGGGTGGAGCCCTCCTTGGTGTGGGGGCTCCTCTTGTCCCCGTCAGGACTGTAGTGGAACCCTGGGTGGTCTGGAGAGGACAGAGGAGAGAGGGAATGTTATCAAGCACCAAAATAATGATCTGACAATATTCACAAGAGGCTTCAACCAATATCAAATGGATACTTACGCATAACATCCATCTCCAAAATGGCCTGCTTGGCCTAAAAGAACAGATGGGAAAAAAACACTAAAGTGAGCGCCATATTACAGAATTCAGCAAGACTATAATTGGGGTGGCAGGTAGCCTAGTGGTTAGAGCGTTGGACTAGTAACCGGAAGTTTGCAAGTTCATATCCCCGAGCTGGTACAAATCTGTCGTTCTGCTCCTGAACAGGCAGTTAACCCACTGTTCCTAGGTCGTCATTGAAAATAAGAATTTGTTCGTAACTGACTTGCCTTGTTAAATAAAGGTTACATTTTTTTATAAATAAATAACTGAAGTTGAAGATATGGGGCTACCTTACACTAGATGGCGCTAGACAGTAGTCTTTTCCAACAGAAGCGGACTACTTTACAAGCAACGAGATCCCTTTCATGTAATTACTATGAACCCTCTCAAGGATTTCCCCCAGACAAAAGCATAATTTTCCATTTTAACCAGAGCTAAGGAGAGGTGGAGAGAAGAGAGAAAAAAATTGAGAGAGAGAAAGAGAGAGGAACGGAAGACCGAGCGAGAGGGGTGATCGAAAATGAAAGAGGGAGAGTGAGACCATTCCACCTCCCACACAAGGTTGTGTTAATGTCATTAGTGAGGACACACATTGCTTGCTCCGTGTCTCACCTTGGCTGGGATTTTAGCCGGGTGGTTTTCAAGTATGAGTCTCTTCAGGTGTAGGATCCACATGCGTTTGTCCTGCTGAGACTTGGCCTGGGGGCGGAACACAGGACAACAGAGAGGTTAGAAGGAGAGAGACATTAAACTAAATTTTGAATCCTTAGTTGCTACATTCATTTTGGTACTTATAAATGAATGATATATTCTTCAAGAATAAATAGATATATAACTTCTAAATGCCTCATAAGCTTAGTTCAACAGTCGGACCCCATTAGAACACAATATATAAGCTTATTTTATTCCAATGTTTGTAAACAACAAATGTAAACAAAACACTGTATAGCCTCCAAACATGGTTAAAACTATTAATTTGATATAAAGGATGGTCAGTCCTTGCATCCATAGCTCTGTCTATGAATTTGAGAGTGGTTAAATTTCTCCAGGCCTATGTAACAAATGTGAAATGGCTAGCTAGTTAGCGGGGTGCGCGCTAATAGCGTTTCAATGGGGACGTCACTCGCTCTGAGACCTTGAAGTAGTTGTTCCCCGCAGCTTTTGTGGCGTGATGGGTAACGATGCTTCGTGGGTGTCAGTTGTTGATGTGTACAGAGGATCCCTGGTTCGAGCCCGGCGAGGGGGGAGGGGACGGAAGTTAAGCTGTTACATTGATGCTGTTGACCCGGATCACTGGTTGCTGCGGAAAAGGGGGGTGAGTGTAACCGATGTGAAATGGCTAGCTAGTTAGCGGTGGTGCGCGCTAATAGCGTTTCAATGGGGACGTCACTCGCTCTGAGACCTTGAAGTAGTTGTTCCCCTTGCTCTGCAAGGACCGTGGTGTTTGTGGCGCGATGGGTAACAATGCTTCGTGGGTGTCAGTTGTTGATGTGTGCAGAGGGTCCCTGGTTCGAGCCCGGCGAGGGGACAGAAGTTAAGCTGTTACACCCATCCCTTAGCTTTTTAGCAAAACCGGAGCGGGGAGAAAATGTTTCAATTAAGGATTCTAGCTTTAAATGAAGTATAAGATGACTATGACAAACCCATAACAACAATGGGATATGCCCTTCAACTCTTTTATGTGTTGTTACATAAAACAGATTATGGTGGTGTTTGAAGTCCCTTCCAAAACACTTATGTTGAGAAACAAGCAGCCCTTCTCATTCACCATTAACAATTCAACATGTCTGGGCACGTAGGAGTGGTGGGCTTGGCAAAGCACAGGTGGGATAGCACAGGCTACTTTTACTCTATGCTGTAAAATCGACTGTTGAATATGCAGTAATTTTGGTTTGTGGGGTGTAGTTTTACTTTACCAGTACGGTGTGCTGTAGTTTGGGATTCTTGTAGTGGAACACACTGAAGCTTAGTGGCTCCTTCGGAATGATTTCCACCAACATCAGGTTGCAACACTATAATGACGGAGACATGGTTAGTATTATGGTAGAAGTATAAAGACTGCTATACCTTAGGAAGTTTTGAGAGGTATTTTCTGTCAAATATTTTAGCATTAGTGTTGTGACTGACCAGGATGTGGGCTTTGTAGGTGAAGGCCTCCTCGCGTTTCTTGGTGACCAGCAGCAGTTTGTCAAACAGAAAGAGTGTGCGCTCGTTCTTGGCCCGCTGCAGACGGAATGTCCCCTCCAGAACCAGCTCACCGTAGCCAATCAGATCAGGCCCTTTCCAGTTGGTCAGCAGACTCTGGATCTCCTGAGAGAGGGGGAGGGAAGAGGAGAGGGAGTGAGAGAGAGAGTGAGTGAGTGGAGTGAGGGAGTGGAGTAAGTGGAGTGAGTGGAGTGAGTGGAGTGAGTGGAGTGAGTGAGTGGGAGTGAGTGGAGTGGAGTGAGTGGGAGTGAGTGAGTGGAGTGAGTGGAGTGGAGTGGAGTGAGTGTGAGTGGGTGAGTGGAGTGGAGTGGAGTGAGTGAGTGAGTGAGTGAGTGGGAGTGAGTGGAGTGGAGTGAGTGTGAGTGGGTGGGAGTGAGTGGGAGTGAGTGGGAGTGAGTGGGAGTGAGTGAGTGGGAGTGAGTGAGTGGGAGTGAGTGAGTGAGTGAGTGTGAGTGAGTGAGTGTGAGTGAGTGAGTGAGTGGGAGTGAGTGAGTGAGTGAGAGAGTGAGAGTGAGTGAGGAGTGAGGAGTGAGTGAGGAGGACAGGGGGAAGAGTAAGTGAGAGGGCGAGGGAAAGAGAGCGGAGGAGGAGAGGTGGAGAGTGGGAAAGAGGAGGAGGAGAGAGCGAGAGGGAAAGAGAGCGGCGGAGGAGAGGTGGGAAAGAGAGGAATAGGATGAGAATGAGTTAAGAGAAACAGGTGAGAGAAGAGAATAACAGGGAAGGACAGGAGAAGGAGGAGAGAAGAGAGGAAGAAAAGAACAGAGAAAGGAGAGGAGCGAGACAAAAAAGGACAGAGAATTAGACAGGTCAGCTAAGCACTCTTCCTCAGATCCTAAGTAAATACTTCCACACACATTCCTTCACTCATCTGATCATCCTCCTCCCCACTGAATAAAGCTACTTTCTCTTTTATCTGCCGGCTGTGTTATGCAAGGCCATCATTAGCCCTGGAAAACAATGTCTTGCATAACCTAGCGGAGACAGACGGAGTCTACGTCCCAAATGGAACACTATTCCCTCTATAGTGCACTACTTTTGACCACGGCCCATAGGGCTTTAATTTTTTTTATTATAGTAGTGCACTGTGTAGGGAATAGCATGCCATTTGGGAAGCAGACAAGACTGGTGAAAGCTATGGAAACAATGGGAGGATATGTGGACAGCCACTAATGTCACAGTCTAATTCAAACCACTAAGATGCAGACTTTTCCAAATGTACTTTGTTGGAACATAATAAATGTGTGTGTTGACCAACTTGTAACATGACAGGTGTGTGTGTGTTGACCAACTTGTAACATGACAGGTGTGTGTGTGTTGACCAACTTGTAACATGACAGGTGTGTGTGTGTTCGCCAACCTGTAACATGACAGGTGTGTGTGTGTGTGTGTGTTTGTACCTGCACTACATAAGTCTATTGCCATGACCAGACTATAGTAAAAATCCTGACTGCATATGCAGGTATGTGTGAGCATGTGTGCCTATGTGCATGTTTATATGTGTGAGAGCATGTTCATTTGCAAGTGTAGTCTTACTTGCAGCCTGACGGCGTGTTCATGTTTCCTCTTCATGTCGTTGATGTGCCAGGCCACTCTCTGCATGGTGTCTATGGCCTCCTGCACCACCTCATATGTCTCTGTGTCCTTCTCCAGGTGGTTGGCTATCTCCTACAGGGGACAGAAAACACACCCAGTGTTAGAGTGGGTAATGTACACGGATAGCTGTACGTTAGACTGGGTACCATCTGTTTCTGCAGTAGCCAGCTATGTTGGCCCGGTATTTCTTGGCAGTAGGGTTAGCTTGTTCAAAAATAGACTGGTGGCTAACTTTACATACAGTATATTACAGTACACACAGTTCTTTGTGGTCTGAGTGTTAGGCTTATGTGGGGTTTTGCTAGTGTGATGTCAGTGTGTGTGTGTGTGTGTGTGTGTGTGTGTGTGTGTGTGTGTGTGTGTGTGTGTGTGTGTGTTTAGGTGTATTACTGACGTGCAGCAGTAGGTGGTACTTGAGGATCCTCTGCACTGGCTTGAGCAGGTAGGAGCCCAGAGGCAGGGAGTGTCTCAGAGATTCCTGACGCTCCCGGAAAAACTTAGCCAACACCTTATTCCTCATACACTCAGTCAACACAGCCACTGACCTGCAGAGAGAGAGATGGAGGGAGAGAAGGAAAAATAAAATATGATATTAATCCTAGGAAACAATGACAGATATTGTAGCCCAATTAAAATACAGAATGACAGATCCCACACACACAGTCCTGTCTTAGGGAACAGTGCAAGGTCATGTAAAGGCCCAGAGTGTTTGTAAGTAGATGGATTGTGTCGAGGTACAGATCTGGGGAAGGGTACCAAAAAACTTCTGCAGCATTGAAGGTCCCCAAGAACACAGTGGCCTTGATCATTCTTAAAATGGAAGACGTTTGGAAAAACCAAGACTCTTCCTAGAGCCGGCCAAACTGAGCAATCGGGGGAGAAGGGCCTTGGTCAGGTAGGTGACCAAGAACCCGATGGTCACTCTGACAGAGCTCCAGAGTTCCTGTGTGGAGATGAGAGAACCATCTCTGCAGCACTCCACCAATCAGGCCATTATGGTAGAGTGGCCAGACGGAAGCCACTCCTCAGTAAAAAGGCACATGACAGCCCATTTGGAGTTTGCACCTAAAGGACTCTCAGACCATGAGAAACAAGATTCTCTGGTCTGATGAAACCAATATTGAAACCTGGCACCATCCCTGCGGCGAAGCATGGTGGTGGCAGCATCATGCGGTGTTTTTCAGAGGCAGGGACTGGAAGACTTGTCAGGATCGAGGGAAAGATGAACGATATACAGAGATCCTTGATGAAAACCTGCTCCAGAGAGCTGAGGACCTCCGATTGGGCCGAAGGTTCACCTTCCAACAGGACAATAAACCTAAGCACACAGCCAAGACCACGCAGGAGTGGCTTCAGGACAAGTCTCAATGTCCTTGAGTGGCCCAGCCAGAGCACAGACCTGAACATGATCGAACATCTCTGGGGAGACCTGACAATAGCTGTGCAGAGACACTCCCCATCCAACCTGACAGAGCAAATACAGGTGTGCCAAGCTTGTAGCATCATACCCAAGAAGACTCGAGGCTGTAATTGCTGCCAAATGTGCTTCAACAAAGAACTGAGTAAAGGGTATGAATACTTACGTAAATGTGTTTTTTTCTTTCATAAATTTGCAAAAATTCCCCAAAACTTTTTATGGGGTATTGTGTGTAGATTGTTGAGGGGAAAAAATGATTTCATCCATTTTAGAATAAGGCTGTAACGTAACAAAATGTGGGAAAAGTCAAGGGGTCTAGGGCCTCCCGAGTGGTGCAGTGGTCTAAGGCTGTGCCACTAGAGATTCTGGGAGTCCAGGCTCTGTCGCAGCTGGCCGTGACAGGGAAACCCATGGGGCGGCTCACAATTGGCCCAGTGTCGGCCGGGTTGGGGGGGGGGGGGGGGGGGGGGGGGGGTTTGGCAGGGATGCCCTTGTCCCATCGCACACTAGCGACTCCTGTGGCAGGCCAGGCGCAATGCACGCTGACACGGTCACCAGGTGCACGGTGTTTCTTCCGACATATTGGTGTGGCTGGCTTCCAAGTTAAGTGGGCATTGTGTCAAGAAGCAGTGCGGCTCGGTTGGGTTGTGTTTCGGAGGACGCACGGCTCTCGACCTTCGTCTCACCCGAGTCCGTACGGGAGTAGCAGTGATAAGACAAGACTAACTACAAATTGTATAACATGAAATCAGGGAGAAAAAGGGGTCAAAAAATGAAAAAAGTCAAAGGGTCTGAATGCACTGTATGTACGCATGTGTGTGTATGTGTTTGTCAACCACCCCCTCACACAGCTGGTGACCCTAGCTAACGACTGGTGACCCGACTGACACACACACACAATTACAGTAGGAACCGAGGCTGTAGATGCATCTCCGTCATTCTGAGCTCTCAGGTTGGGTTTCACAGAGATAACAATGTGAGCCCTGTGGAGAGCTGCACTGGAATGTGGACACACGCTATATTTAACTACTTAAATAATCACCATCAACTACTAAATAATCACTTGTCAGTTGTAGCATAATGCACAATGCTAAAACAACACTTCAGACATGTCGCAGCCAATGGTGTACAGCTTGTAATGTGTCACAACCATTGTGAAATGCACTGCTCTCATTAGGCTTCATTGTGAAGAATTGTCTCACATTTTCGGCCCCAAGACACACCACATGCACACACGCACATGGTTTCCTATGACAAGACGTTGTTCACACAAGGTGAAATAAAACATTAAAGCCAGCCACTGAGTATGATAAGGTGGTGGATATAATACCCATCTGTCAGAATAGGGGCTGTAACTCTGTCAACAGGTTCCCTTTCAAATAAATAACTAAATAGAGAGGGAGATGCAGACAGACTGTCCAACATCACTACTCTGGACGGCTCTGACTTAGAATACGTGGACAACTACAAATACTTAGGTGTCTGGTTAGACTGTAAACTCTCCTTCCAGACCCATATCAAACATCTCCAATCCAAAGTTAAATCTAGAATTGGCTTCCTATTTCGCAACAAAGCATCCTTCACTCATGCTGCCAAACATACCCTTGTAAAACTGACCATCCTACCAATCCTCGACTTTGGCGATGTCATTTACAAAATAGCCTCCAATACCCTACTCAACAAATTGGATGCAGTCTATCACAGTGCAATCCGTTTTATCACCAAAGCCCCATATACTACCCACCATTGCGACCTGTACGCTCTCGTTGGCTGGCCCTCGCTTCATACTCGTCGCCAAACTCACTGGCTCCATGTCATCTACAAGACCCTGCTAGGTAAAGTCCCCCCTTATCTCAGCTCGCTGGTCACCATAGCATCTCCCACCTGTAGCACACGCTCCAGCAGGTATATCTCTCTAGTCACCCCCAAGACCAATTCTTTCTTTGGCCGCCTCTCCTTCCAGTTCTCTGCTGCCAATGACTGGAACGAACTACAAAAATCTCTGAAACTGGAAACACTTATCTCCCTCACTAGCTTTAAGCACCAACTGTCAGAGCAGCTCACAGATTACTGCACCTGTACATAGCCCACCTAAAATTTAGCCCAAACAACTACCTCTTTCCCAACTGTATTTAATTTTTATTTATTTATTTATTTTGCTCCTTTGCACCCCATTATTTTTTTATTTCTACTTTGCACATTCTTCCATTGCAAAACTACCATTCCAGTATTTTACTTGCTATATTGTATTTACTTTGCCATCATGGCCTTTTTTGCCTTTACCTCCCTTCTCACCTCATTTGCTCACATTGTATATAGACTTGTTTATACTGCATTATTGACTGTATGTTTGTTTTTACTCCATGTGTAACTCTGTGTCGTTTTATCTGTCGAACTGCTTTGCTTTATCTTGGCCAGGTCGCAATTGTAAATGAGAACTTGTTCTCAACTTGCCTACCTGGTTAAATAAAGGTAAAATAAATAAATAAATAAAATAAACAGACTCTTGTTGGGTTGGGATGTATATCAGGGCTACCCAGAGAGAGAGGCTGGGGTACTGTAGCTCTATAAAGACAGTACAAAGATATACGACACTCTGGGAATCAAGAACTTGAAGGTGAGATTCACCTGTATGCAAATCCAGATCACAAGGAGGAAGATTATACTTCTATATACAGTGCCTTGCGAAAGTATTCGGCCCCCTTGAACTTTGCGACCTTTTGCCACATTTCAGGCTTCAAAAATAAAGATATAAAACTGTATTTTTTTGTGAAGAATCAACAACAAGTGGGACACAATCATGAAGTGGAACGACATTTATTGGATATTTCAAACTTTTTTAACAAATCAAAAACTGAAAAATTGTGCGTGCAAAATTATTCAGCCCCTTTACTTTCAGTGCAGCAAACTCTCTCCAGAATTTCAGTGAGGATCTCTGAATGATCCAATGTTGACCTAAATGACTAATGATGATAAATACAATCCACCTGTGTGTAATCAAGTCTCCGTATAAATGCACCTGCACTGTGATAGTCTCAGAGGTCCGTTAAAAGCGCAGAGAGCATCATGAAGAACAAGGAACACACCAGGCAGGTCCGAGATACTGTTGTGAAGAAGTTTAAAGCCGGATTTGGATACAAAAAGATTTCCCAAGCTTTAAACATCCCAAGGAGCACTGTGCAAGCGATAATATTGAAATGGAAGGAGTATCAGACCACTGCAAATCTACCAAGACCTGGCCGTCCCTCTAAACTTTCAGCTCATACAAGGAGAAGACTGATCAGAGATGCAGCCAAGAGGCCCATGATCACTCTGGATGAACTGCAGAGATCTACAGCTGAGGTGGGAGACTCTGTCCATAGGACAACAATCAGTCGTATATTGCACAAATCTGGCCTTTATGGAAGAGTGGCAAGAAGAAAGCCATTTCTTAAAGATATCCATAAAAAGTGTCTTTTAAAGTTTGCCACAAGCCACCTGGGAGACACACCAAACATGTGGAAGAAGGTGCTCTGGTCAGATGAAACCAAAATTGAACTTTTTGGCAACAATGCAAAACGTTATGTTTGGCGTAAAAGCAACACAGCTCATCACCCTGAACACACACCATCCCCACTGTCAAACATGGTGGTGGCAGCATCATGGTTTGGGCCTGCTTTTCTTCAGCAGGGACAGGGAAGATGGTTAAAATTGATGGGAAGATGGATGGAGCCAAATACAGGACCATTCTGGAAGAAAACCTGATGGAGTCTGCAAAAGACCTGAGACTGGGACGGAGATTTGTCTTCCAACAAGACAATGATCCAAAACATAAAGCAAAATCTACAATGGAATGGTTCAAAAATAAACATATCCAGGTGTTAGAATGGCCAAGTCAAAGTCCAGACCTGAATCCAATCGAGAATCTGTGGAAAGAACTGAAAACTGCTGTTCAAATGCTCTCCATCCAACCTCACTGAGCTCGAGCTGTTTTGCAAGGAGGAATGGGAAAAAATTTCAGTCTCTCGATGTGCAAAACTGATAGAGACATACCCCAAGCGACTTACAGCTGTACAGCTGTACAGCTGCAAAAGGTGGCGCTACAAAGTATTAACTTAAGGGGGCTGACCAATTTTTCAGTTTTTGATTTGTTAAAAAAGTTTGAAATATCCAATAAATGTCGTTCCACTTCATGATTGTGTCCCACTTGTTGATTCTTCACAAAAAAATACAGTTTTATATCTTTATGTTTGAAGCCTGAAATGTGGCAAAAGGTCGCAAAGTTCAAGGGGGCCGAATACTTTCGCAAGGCACTGTATGTTCATACTACACAGACTGTCAAACACGCACCAGAGGAGGTTGGTGGGAAGAGCTATAGGACGACGGGCTCATTGTAATGGCTGGAATGGAGTCAAATGTAGTTTCCATATGTTTGATACCATTCCATGTATTTCATTACAGCCATTACAAATTAGCCTGTCCTCCTATAGCCCCGACCAACAGCATCCTCTGACACACACTCACACACAATGAGTGGGGCAGACTAGACAGAGTATACAAAACAAAGACCTGCTCTTTCCATCCACAGACTGACCAGGTTAATCCAGGTGAAAGCTGTGGTCCCTTATTGATGTCACTTGTTAAATTCACTTCAATCAGTGTAGATGAAGGGGAGGATATGGGTTAAAGAAGGATTTCTAAACCTTGAGACAAGACATGGACTGTGCATGTGTGCCATTCAAAGGGTGAATGGGCAAGACAAAATATTTAAGTTCCTTTGAACCGGGTATGGAAGTGAGTGCCAGACGCACTGGTTTGAGTCTAGAGCTGCAACACTGCTGGGTTTTTCACACTCAACAGTTTCCTGTGTGTATCAAGAATGGTTCTCCAGCCAACTTGACACAACTGTGGGAAGCATTGTCAATATGGGCCAGCATCCCCGTGGAACGCTTGACACCTTGTAGTTCATGTCCCGACGAATTGAGGCTGTTCTGAAGGAAAAAGGGTGTGCAACTCAATATTAGGAAGGTGTTCCTAATTTTTTTGTACACAGCGTTACATGTAGATAACTTCGTTAGAAAGAATACTATTTTTCCCTTGACAGAGTGATGCACAATGTAAAAAAATGGCTCAACTTATCCCATAAGTAGAATATAACTTTGTCCACCCAAATATAGAATATAACTTTATTGTCCACCCAAATATAGACAATAGCCTTTGATTTTACCACACAAGTACAATAAAATAATCTGGTGTCAGAAATCATAGTTGAGGTTGCTTACCTTGGATAGTTGGTGCAGTACTGAGTGTAAATGTGGAACTCTTCACTCTGGGAAAGAAAGACAAAATATTTACATTAATGTTACATTGGCATCAGTCCCTGATCAAATAATTACATTAATGTTACATTGGCATCAGTCCCTGATCAAATAATTACATTAATGTTACATTGGCATCAGTCCCTGATCAAATAATTACATTAATGTTACATTGGCATCAGTCCCTGATCAAATAATTACATTAATGTTACATTGGCATCAGTCCCTGATCAAATAATTACATTAATGTTACATTGGCATCAGTCCCTGATCAAATAATTACATTCACGTTACATTGGCATCAGTACCTGATCAAATAATTACATTCACGTTACATTGGCATCAGTCCCTGATCAAATAATTACATTCACGTTACATTGGCATCAGTACCTGATCAAATAATTACATTAACGTTACATTGGCATCAGTACCTGATCAAATAATTACATTCACGTTACATTGGCATCAGTCCCTGATCAAATAATTACATTAATGTTACATTGGCATCAGTACCTGATCAAATAATTACATTCACGTTACATTGGCATCAGTACCTGATCAAATAATTACATTCACGTTACATTGGCATCAGTACCTGACATCACTCATACCAGTAGCAGCAGCAGGAGGAAATAAACTATCCTCCCTAGAACCAACCTAAATTCCTCTATTGACTAGACACTTTTTAGAACCTTGTAAAATGTGTGCCAACAGGGAAGAGTGAGAGTGAGTTTCCAGTAAATGGAGTGTTTGTGTCAAGGGGAAGGGGGAGGTTACACTGGGTGAGTCAGTGGTCAAGCGTTCCTGGGGATAGATTAAGGAGGTTTCTCACATCAGTTTAAAGGCAAAGAATGAAAGTGAACCTTGATTACATGTATCCATGTCTTAAAGCTTCAATCAGCAGTTGAAACGGTAACAAAGCGTTCTCTCCGCCCGTTTCGGTAAAAAGCTGAGGGACGGGGCTGGAGAAATGTAACCACTCTCAAATTCATAGTTCTCAACTTCTCAGCTATGGATGCAAGGACTGACCATCCATGATATCACATGTATCGTTTTAACAATGTTTTGAGGCTATACTATACAAGTGTTTGTTTACATTTATTTTGTGTACAAACATTGGAGTAAAACAAGCTTATATTTTGGTTTCTGATGGGGTACGACAGTTGAACTAAGCTCATGAGGACTTTATAAGTTATATCTTGACAGATCAGTGGGTACATATCATTAATTTATGAGTACCAAAATGTATGTAGCAACTTCTGATTGACCCTTTAAAGACAATGTTGAGCGCTATATACTGTGGACACTGATTTTCCCATCCCCACCCCTTTAATTTGTCCGTTTCCACCTCTCATGCCTCCCTGCACTTCAAAGACATCAGAGGCAGCATGACTTATCAAAGCTGGAATGAACCTCGCTCTCATCCCTATCCCTTTTTCTCTACCTCCATCACGCTGAATGTCTCTTCTGTTCACGCGCTTTCACTCTTGATCACAGTCTCTCACTACTTATGCCATTACATGTCTTCTACCATCTCTCCCTCTGTCATGTTCCGTCTCTAGCCCTCTAGCTTTCATATCCCTCTCCATACCCTCCTTCCTTTGTCATCCCCCTCCACTTGCTGTCGAGCATTCACATGACCCTAGAGTTGCGTAACTGATAATAGCCCTGGTCCTGATTGTGTTCATCATGTGTCCATAAATACTCTGGGTTAGGCCAGAAACAGGAAGTGGACAGTTATCACAGGAAACAGTATCATAAACACAGAGGACAGATGACTGGGGAGCTGTCTGGTTCCTGTGGCTCTGCACATGAACACCCATACTCTACAAACACATATACCGTACACACTCGAGAACAAGAACAAGTGATGCCATCAACACACACGGGCATACAGTCAAAGGTACAATTATAGAAATACAGCAGAGGCCACACCCTTCTATTCATACCAAAAATAACTCCCATGCACGCGCCCACACACACACACCCTTTCAAATTTGTGGATTCGGCAATTTCAGCCACACCCGTTGCTGACAGGTGTATAAAACCGAGCACACAGCCATGCAATCTCCATAGCCAAACATTGGTAGTAGAATGGCCTTACTGAAGAACTCAGTGACTTTCAACGTGGCACCGTCATAGGATGCAACCTATGCTACAAGTCTGTTCATCACATTTCTGCACTGCTAAAGCCACCCCAGTCAACTGAAAGTGATGTTATTGTGAAGTGGAAATGTCTAGGAGCAACAAAGGCTCAGCCGCGAAGTGGTAAGCCACAAAAGCTCACAGAACGGAACCGGCGAATGCTGAAGTGCGTACAAATCATCTCACGGAGTTCCAAATGTTCTCTGGAAGCAAGGTCAGCACAATAACTGTTCGTAAGCAGCTTCATGAAATGGGTGTTACTGTCCGAGCAGCCGCACACAAGCTTAAGATCAACATGCGCAATGCCAAGCGTTGGCTCGATAGGTGTAAAGCTCACTGACGTTGGACCTTGGAGCAGTGGAAACACGTTCTCTGAAGTGATGAATCATGCTTCACCATCTGGCAGTCTGAAGAACAAATCTGGGTTTGGTAGATGGCAGGAGAACGCTACCTACCCGAATGCATTGTGCCAACTGTAAAGTTCGGTGGAAGAGGAATAATGGTCTGGGGCTGTTTTCAATGGTTCGGGCTAGGCCTTTTAGTTCCAGTGAAGGGAAATCTTAAACGCAACAACATACAAAAACATTGTAGATGATTCTGTGCTTCCAACTTTGTGGCAACAGTTTGGAGAAGGCCCTTTCCTGTTTCAGCATGACAATGCCCCCATGCAAAAAAGCGAGGTCCATATAGACATTATTTGTCGAGATTGGTGTGGAAGAACTTGACTTGCCTGCACACAGCCCTGACCTCAACCCCATTGAACACCTATGGGATGAATTGGAACGCCGACTGCGAGCCAGGCCTAATCGCCCAACATCAGTGACCGACCTCACTAATGCTCGTGGCTGAATGGAAGCAAGTCCCCGCAGCAATGTTCCTACATCTAGTGGAAAGACTTCCCAGAAGAGTGGAGACTGTTATAGCAGGAACGGGGGGACCAACTCCATATTAATGCCCATTATTTTGGAATGAAATGTTCGGAAAGGCAGGTGTACATACATACATACTATACTATACTATACTATACGTGTATGTGTGAACACACACACACAAACACTGCCTGGAGGTTCTCCGTGGGAAAAGCAGTAAATTGAAGAGCAGGCTTCTCTTTAGTCTCCAACAGTCTGCCACCAGAGAGCCAGCTAAACACAACCAGATGTCCCACCAATACACACACACTCCTAATACACACACACTCTCTCCATCCTAACATGTACTGTGACCCAAAAACAGCAAACCAGTCACAGAAATAGAACAGATCTATAAAATATTGCCCTTGTAAAAGTAAATGAACTGTGTGTATATATATATATATATATATATATACACACACACACTGAGCATGCACCCTTGTGGGGCCCCAGTGTTGAGGGTCAGCGAAGTGGAGATGTTTCCTACCTTCACCCCCTGGGGTCGGCCCATCAGAAAGTCCAGGACCCAATTGCACAGGGCGGGGTTGAGACCCAGGGCCTCCAGCTTAATGATGAGCTTGGATGGTCTATGGTGTTGAATTCTGAGCTGTAGTCAATGAACAGCATTCTAACATAAGTAGTCCAGATGTGTGCAGTGTGATGGCGATTGCATCGTCTGTGGATCTGTTGGGGCAGTATGCAAACTGAAGTGGGTCTAGGGTGGCAGGTAAGGTGGACGTGATATGATCCTTGACTAGTCTCTCAAAGCATTTCATGATGACAGAAGGTGAGTGCTACGGGGCGATAGTCATTTATTTCAGTTACCTTTTCCTTCTTGGGTACAGGAAAAATGGTGGCCATCTTGAAGCATGTGGGGATAGAAGACTGGGATAGGGAGCGATTGACTATGTCCGTAAACACCACAGCCATTTGGTCTGCGCATGCTCTGAGGACCCGGCTAGGAATGCGGTCTGGGCCAGCAGCGCTGTGAGGGTTAACACGTTTAAATGTCTAACTCGCGATGGCTACAGAGAAGGAGAGGGGGCCCGCAGTCCTTGTTAGCGAGCAGTGTCAGAGGAACTGAAATGATCCTCAAAGCAGGCAAAGAAGCTGTTTAGTTTGTCTGGAAGCAATTCGTCGTTGTCCGTGACGTGGCTAGATTTCTTTTTGTACTCTGTAATTGCCTGTAGATCCTGCCACATACGTCTCGTGTCTGAGCCGTTGAATTGCAACTCCACTTTGTCCCTGTACCGACATTTTGCTTGTTTGATTGCCTTGTAGAGAGAATAACTACAGTGTTAATGACTACACGGCCATATTCCCAGTCCTCTTTCCATGGTTAAAAGTGGTTCGTGCTTTCAGTGTTGCACGAATTCCTTCCATCCATCTATGGTTTTTGTTTAGGGTAGGTTTCTAATATTCACAGTGGTGGCTAATAGTCACAACCCGGTGGCTATACCGACTCAGACAACATATCCAGAGAGAGCCATGTTTCCGTGAAACAGAGAATGTTACAATCCCTGATGTCTCTCTGGAAGGCAACCCTTGCCCTAATTTCATCCACCTTGGTGTCTAGAGACTGGACATTGGTGAGGAGTATACAAGTGTGGTTCCCACCGTGAAGCATGGACGAGGAGATGTGATGGTACTTTGCTGGTGACACTGTCAGATATTTATTTATGATTCAATGCAAACTTAACCAGCATGGTTACCACAGCATTCTGCAGCGATACGCCATCCCATCTGGTTTGTGCTTAGTGGGACTATCATTTGTTTTTCAACAGGACAATCACACCTCCAGGCTGTGTAAGGGCTATTTGACCAAGAGAGAGAGTGACGGAGTGCTGCATCAGATGACCTTGCCTCCACAAATACTCAACCCAATTGAGATGGTTTGGGATGAGTTGGACTGCGGAGTGAAAGGAAAGCAGCCAACAAGTGCTCAGCATATGTGGGCACTCCTTCAAGACTGTTAGAAAATCATTCCTCATGAAGCTGGTTAAGAGAGTGTGCAAAGCTGTCATCAAGGGGAAGGGTGGCTACTTTGAAGGATCTAAAATATATTTAGATTTTGTCAACACTTTTTTGGTTAATACATGATTCCATGTGTGTTATGTCATAGTTTTGATGTCTTCACTATTATTCTACAATGTAGAAAATAGTAAAAATAAAGAAAAACCTGTGAGAGTCCAAACTTTTGACTGGTTTGCGCACATGCACGCACGCGCACACACACCATCCAAAGTATATCCAGTATATATATATATACACGCTTTTATCCAAAGCGACTTAGTCATGCGTGCATACATTTTACATATTGGGTGGCCCCGGAAATTGAACCCACTACCCTGGCATGTCAAATGCCATGCTCTACCAACTGAGCTATAAAGGACCACAGTAGAAACCCTGACAGAGACCTGGCCGTGTGGTGCCAGGACAAGTACCTCTCCCTCAACCTGATCAAGACAAAGGAGATGATTGTGGACTACAGGAAAAGTGGAGTCCACAATCAGAGGAGCAGGTTGACAGCTTTAAGTTCCTTGGTGTCCACATCACCAACAAACGATCATGGTCCAAACACAATAAGACAGTCGTGAAGAAGGCACGGCAAAACCTATTCCCCCTCAAAAGACTGAAAAGTTTTGGCATGGGTTCTCAGATCCTCAAAAAGTTTTACAGCTGCACCATCGAGAGCATCCTGACTGGTTGCATCACTGCCTGGTATGGTAACTGCTTGGCCTCCGACCGCAAGGCACTACAGAGGGTATACTGGGCCAAGCTTCCTGCCATCCAGGACCTCTATACCAGGCGGTGTCAGAGGAAGGCCCTAAAATTGTCAAAGACTCCAGCCACCCTAGTCATAGACAGTTCTCTCTGCTGCCGCACGGCAAGCGGTACCGGAGCGCAAAGTCAAGGTCCAAAAGGCTTCTCAACAGCTTCTACCCCCAAGCCATAAGACTCCTGAACAGCTAATCGAAGGGCTACCCAGACCCCTCTTTTACGCTGCTACTCTGTTTATTATCCATGCATAGTCACTTTAACTCTACCTACATGTACCTATTACCTAGACTAACCGTCACATTGACTCTGTACCGGTACCCCCTGGATATAGCCTCACTAGTGTTATTTTACTGCTGCTCATTAATTATTTGTTACCTTTATTTTCATTTATATATATATAGACACAATTGAAGTCAGAAGTTTACATACACTTAGGTTGAAGTCATTAAAACTCGTATTCAACCACTCCACAAATTTCTTGTTAACAAACTATAGTTTTGGCAAGTCGGTGAGGACATCTACTTTGTGCATGACACAAGTCATTTTTTCAACAATTGTTTAAAGACAGATTTCACATAATTCACTATATCCCAATTCCAGTGGCTCAGAAGTTTACATACACTAACTTGACTGTGCCTTTAAACAGCTTGGAAAATTCCAGAAAATTATGTCATGGCTTTAGAAGCTCCGATAGGCTAATTGACATCGTCTGAGTCAATTGCAGGTGTACCTGTGGATGTATTTCAAGGCCTACCTTCAAACTCAGTGCCTCTTTGCTTGACATCATGGGAAAATCAAACGAAATCAGCCAAGACCCCAGAAAATCAATTGTAGACCTCCACAAGTCTGATTCATCCTTGGGAGCAATTTCCAAATGCCTGAAGGTACCACGTTCATCTGTACAAATAATAGTACGCAAGTATAAACACCATGGGAACACGCTGCCATCATACCGCTCAGGAAGGAGACGCATTCTGTCTCCTAGAGAGGAACGTACTTGGTGTGAAAAGTGCAAATCAATCCCAGAACAGCAGCAAAGGACCTTGTGAAGATGCTGGAGGAAACAGGTATAAAAGTATCTATATCCACAGTAAAGCGAGTCCTATATCGACATAACCTGAAAGGCCGCTCAGCAAGGAAGAAGCCACTGCTCCAAAACTGCCATAAAAAAGCCAGACTACAGTTTGCAACTGCACGTAGGGACAAAGATCGTACTTTTTGGAGAAATGTCCTCTGGTCTGATGAAATAAAAACAGAACTGTTTGGCAATAATAACCATCATTATGTTTGGATAACAAAGTCAAGGTAGTGGAGTGGCCATCACAAAGACCTGACCTCAATCTAATAGAAAATGTGTGGGCAGAACTGAAAGAGCGTGTGCGAGCAAGGAGGCCTACAAACCTGACTCAGTTACACCAGCTCTGTCAGGAGGAAGTTAAACAATTTAAAGGCAATGCTACCAAATACTAATTGAGTGCATGTAAACTTCTGACCCACTGGGAATGTAATGAAAGACATAAAAGCTACTATTGTCTACTACTATTCTGACATTTCACATTCTTAAAATAAAGTTGTGATCTTAACTGACCTAAGACAGGGAATTTTTACTAGGATTAAATGTCAGGAATTGTGAAAAACGGAGTTTAAATGTATTTGGCTAAGGTGTATGTAAAACGTCCGACTTCACCTGTATGAAAATATATATATTATTTATTTTTACTGAACACTTTTTTTCTTAACTTCTTAAAGCATTGTTGGTTAAGGGCTTGTAAGTAAACATTTCACTGTATGGTCTACACCTGTTGTATTCGGCGCATGTGACAAATAACGTTTGATAATACAGCAAGGCAGAGATGGAATCTGTGCTTTCTGCTCATCTTTGATCTGTGAGGACATTTTCTAAATTACATTACCAATCACTCCTGATATAACATAGATATAGATTAATAGTAGGGACATTTGTATTCGAATACTTGTGTGAATATTCATTTCTACGGGAATGTTTATATATTCCCATTTTAAACAGATTCTATCACTGAAAAGGTGTTTTCTAAATTAGATTCAAATATCCATGTGACGTTATTACATTCAAAGATATGACATTTCTAATTATTAATTAAATAAAACAAAAACCTTTCCAACGTAGTTATGACAAGCATGGTGCCTTCACGTGCATAGCTTGTTGTTTATCTTGGCCAAAGAGGCTCAAGATAAATGTGTAGCAAGTGGAGTGAGAGTTCACAAATGCAATACAAGATGGAATCAAATCTTAGTGAAATGAGAAGGAGTAGGCTATAACAAGCAAACAATCAGTATAGCTGTTGTTTTATCTAAATGGGGTTGGAGAGAAAGCACAGCATGTGGCCTCAATTAGCCTGGCTAGCTATAGCTGGCTGGCTTTGCTATTTAGCTAGCTTCTCTAGGCTACTCCAGTCAAGACAGGCACTGTTATATGGGATGATAAATAACATTGTGGTTGCTACAAGTTAGCTATTCTTGGCTGTAGCCGAGTCGCCTTGGCATCTCTCTCCTTCCGTCTGCTCGCTACACACACAACATGTACTTTGAATATGCAACAACAATTCAGGATACTATTCGAACAGTGAAATTGTTTAAAACCCCCCATCCCTAATTAATAGTGAAGTTTAGATCATCTCAGAACAGCAAGGCAGAGACGGAACCTGAGGATTTCTGCTGAGGTACCATAGATTTAGATATAGTACATCTCCAGACTGTGCTGCTCATCATTATTATGATAGGACTAAACCATTATGGGATGTTATATAGTAATTGGTTTTGCTTCTGTATCGACCGGCTGGCATGCTGAGGGGTCTAGACTGGCGAGAGGAGCTATGGGTTAGGAGATCAGCTAAACGCTGAAGAGGACTGAAGAGGAAAGATTTTTTTCTACCAGATGATAAAACATTATGATCTTGTTTTAATTGCGCAACAGTGGTGCAGTCAGCATGTAGGGACCCATAAAGACTAGGCTGCTTACTCAACACATTTCACTGAAAGCAGGGTAAGGAACATAAGGACAGATAGACGATTAGCTCCAAGAGGAGGGGGGAGGGAGAGATTTATGGTCTGTTTTTTCACTCCTTCAAAAGCTTTGCCGAGTTGTGACTAAATTGGGGGGGATTGTCTGCAATGAACAAATGTTTCCAGGCAGTTGTCTGTCTACTGACCCAACACCAATTCATGACCCACACACACACTACAATAATCAGGGAATGTTTCTAAACGCACGCAACCTCTATTGTATGGTCACGTAAGTGATGGCACACACTACTTTGGATAACTGCAATCAAAATGTGTGTGTGTGCAGGATTGAATCTGTACTAAATATGTAAGTAAACACACATTTAACATGTGTAAAGTGACTGTGATAAGGCCACCTACAAACCACGGAGGCCCTTAATTCATTAATAGGGTATTGTAAAATATACTAAAGAAAAATATAAAACGCAACATGTAAAGTCAGCTTCATGTTTCATGAGCTGAAATAAAAGATCCCAGAAATGTTCCATACGCACAAAAAAACGTCTCTCTCAAAAATGTGTGCACAAATTTGTTAACATCCCTGTTAGTGAGGATTTCTCCTTAACCAAGATAATCCATCCACCTGACAGGTGTGGCATATCAAGAAACTGATTAAACAGCATGATCATTGCACAGGTGCACCTTGTGCTAGGGACAATAAAAGGCCACACTAAAATATGCAGTTTTGTCACACAACACAATGTTGTCGCAAGATTTGAGGGAGCGTGCAATCGGCATGCTGACTGCAGGAATGTCCACCAGAGTTGTTGCCAAATCAATTTTGAATTCAGACTGTAAAGCAACAACATGTGGATTAAGTCAAGGGGTATGAATACTTTTGAAGTGATTTATTGTCGTATTGGGATGATGAATATGTGGAGCATGGACTGGGTAACTATACAAATTCAACAAGAGCACTATCGTACACACTGGCACAGACCGCAGTGAAATGACTAGTGTGTTTGTGCATGTCCAGACTGATAAACTCTGGTTACAGACAGATTACTGTGTACCTATTGTGGTATTGGTAGAGATATGTCTGTTGAGTAAGTTTTAGTATGCAGTTATCATGAAATAGAATGATTTAATGTAGAAAAGGATTGGAAAGACCAAACACAGTTATAGACACACACAGAGAGAGAGAGAGATAAGAGAAACGAGAGGAGAATATTTTTTCTCAGGTGTTGAAGTATTACCATTAGCCCTCACCAGTAAATGGTGACTAGACATTTTGCCGGCCCTTAAATTTCCTCAGAAATTGTGCTTCTCTGTCAGTATGATGAAGTACAATTTTGGTTAGTTTGTAACCTAAATAATGTTGTGTATGTTACATGTTCTGGAGTGTTTTTTGTTGCGAACCAGCTGTTCAGACAGGCTTCAACAAGAAAGAAAAAGAGAAAAGAAGAGAAAGAGACCTACCTTGGCTACGAAACACTCTGCAATGGCCACAGGGTCCGAATTACACTTTTCCAGGTCATGAAGCAGATCTCTGTAAACCCCAAAAATGATTGCATCAGCATATCAGTACTTTAACCACTTGCACACCACACACTTAATTCAATCATTGGAATACAAACTGAGAGTTACACACTTACCAAACTGCTCCCCATCGCTCTTTGTTATAAACAGCAAAAATGTTCAGGAACAAATATAACTTGGGACACAGTATTAGGTCCTAGGGTACTCTGCTTACAACAAAAAGTAACTTCCGTGAATAGAAATAGGTTGTGTGTGTGTGTCCCTAATTCTTATTGGTTGATGGATATATGGTCAACTGGTGTAGCCATTGTTACATGTCTAGGGAATGAGGTCATTGTAACGGTTTGTAAGGAGTTTGTGTCAAACCAAACTCCCTCACTATGTGAATTCTCCCTAGGTTTTTCTCTCCCTCCCTGTGTTGCTGTGTGTCTTTATGTGACAGCTGACAGTCTGAGTGACTAGGCTCCCAGCAGACCTGGTGGTTTTGAACATACACTCCTCAGATGGACAAAACAACGTCGATTGGTCACTGGCCCCCTCACACATCGACAGGTGAGACAAACTGTCCTCATTCTGTAGATTCTTTGGATACTGCACTCTGTATGTATGTATGTATGTATGTATGTGTGTGTGTGTGTGTGTGTACCTGTTGAAGTGGTAGATGTCTCGGATGTTCCCGAATAGAGAGCCTCTCTCCTCTGAGCTCAGTGCCAGGCAAGACTGGTTACTGATACACTCCAGGTAATCCTACAGACAGAGAGAAAAAAATATGTTTTTTGAGAAACAATGTATGTGACTTCATGCAATTGTACTTTCGACTTCTAAATGTATGGTTTTTGAAATACATTGCCAATTACAGAATATATTTCATGCCCATAAAGCATATTGAATTGAGTGAAAGTGAGCGAGAGCAACAGACACACAGACAGAGAAAGAGAGAGAGAGAGACAGCGACAGAGAGATATGGAAAGAGCGAGAGGGACAGCAAGAGGCAGCGACAGACAGAGACACGGAGAGAGCAAGGTTAGTTATGAACCCCACATCAAAGTGTTTTGAGGAATATCTCATCAAGTCATGCGAGAGGGACAGTGTGACTGACATGCTCCCTGGCGTCATTCTACCAACCCCCCACCAACACGCACTCTGAACACACTCTCCACTTATAAAAACACAGCATCGTAAACACTTTGAGACCACATACACTTCTCACACGTATTCAACACACATTCAATCTGCTTTAGACGAAGAGCATTCCAATCTAGTAAAACAACTGGGCCCACAGCCCACTTCTCCCTGCCTTCAGTCCAGTCTTAACCCGCCTACTTAACTGGAGACTATTCAGTGGGTACTCCTCTTTGTCCAGATGGCTGTTTGACCAGCACAGCAAAATGTCTAAGGGCCTACAGTATTCACAGATGGACAGTGTCCAAAGCTAATAGGATAGGATACATTGGTGAGAGGCTTGTAGAGAAGTGCTTAAGGAACTGAGGCTGTGTCTGTTCAGACAGTATCTTGTCTCACCATCTCAGCCATCAGTCATGACATGTTCAGCTACCAATAGTGATTATATGCCTCAGCATTCTCTCCACGCGTACACAGACATGGTACCGCGCGCGCACACACACACACACACACACACACACACACACACACACACACACACACACACACACAGTCTCTCCCTCATCCTGTTTCTCCTCTCGATCTCATTGACAGATGGGATAAGTACATTCTACAGTTGAAGTCGGAAGTTTACATAAACTTAGCTTGGAGTCAGTAAAACTAGTTTTCAACCACTCCACAAATTTCTTGTTAACAAACTAGTTTCGGCAAGTCGGTTCGGACATCTACTTTGTGAAAGTCTGGCCGTCATACTGCTCAGTGAGGAGACGCATTCTGTCTCCTAGAGATGAACGTACTTTGATGTGAAAAGTGAAAATCAATACCAGAACCACAGCAAAGGACCTTGTGAAGATGCTGGAGGAAACAGGTACAAAAGTATCTATATCCACAGTAAAAACGAGTCCTATATCGACATAACCTGAAAGGCTGCTCAGCAAGGAAGAAGCCACTGCTCCAAAACCACCATAAAAAAGCCAGACTACGGTCTGCAACTGCACATGGCGACAAAGGTCATACTTTTTGGAGAAATGTCATCTGGTCTGATGAAAAAAATATAGAACTGTTCAGCCAAAATGACCATTGTTTTATTTGGAGGAAAAAGGGGGAGGCCTGTAAGCCAGAAGAACACAATCCCAACCGTGAAGAACGGGGGTGGCAGCATCATGTTGTGGGGGTGCTATGCTGCAGGAGGGACTGGTGCACTTCACAAAATACATGGCATCATGAGGTAGGAAAATTATGTGGATATATTGAAGCAACATCTCAAGACATCAGTCAGGAAGTTAAAGCTTGGTCGCAAATGGGTCTTCCAAATGGACTATGACCCCAAGCATACTTCCAAAATTGTGGCAAAATGGCTTAAGGACAACAAAGACAAGGTATTGGAGTGGCCATCACAAAGCCCTGACCTCAATCCTATAGACAATTTGTGGGCAGAACTGAAAAAGCGTGTGCGAGCAAGGAGGCCTACAAACCTGATTCAGGTACACCAGCTCTGTCAGGAGGAATGGGCCAAAATTCACCCAACTTATTGTGGGAAGCTTGTGGAAGGCTACGCAAAAAGTTTTACTCAAATTAAACAATTTAACCTGTTGAGTGTAGGGGGCAGTATTTTGATGTTTGGATGAAAAACGTACCCAAATGAAACTGCCTATTTCTCAGGCCCTGAATATGCATATAATTGTCAGATTAGGATAGAAAACACTCTAAAGTTTCCGAAACTGTCCAAATATTGTCTGTGAGTATAACATAACTGATATTGCAGGCGAAAACCTGAGGAAAATCCAACAAGGAAGTGCCTAAGAGAAACTAATCTCCCTGTTCCATTGCATGCCTTCCCTCCATTTAAAGGGATATCAACCAGATTCCTTTCCTTATGGCTTCCACATGGTGTGAACAGTCTTTAGACATAGTTTCAGGCTTTTATTCTGAAAAATGAGCGAGAAGTATCACATCGCGTCAGTGGATGGCTGGATGCCAGCAGAGTTTTACATGCGCAACAGCTTGGAGCAGACATTTTCTCTCTGACTCCTATTGAAAAAGCTACAGTCCGGTTGAAATATTATCGAATATTTATTATAAAAACAACCTGAAGATTGATTATAAAAAACATTTGACATGTTTCTACGAATTTTATGGGTACTATTTGGAATTTGTCTGCCCGTCATGTCCTGCACGAGCCTGTGGATTTCTGAACAAAACGTGCCAACCATAATCTACTATTACTAATTGAGTGTATGTAAACTTCTGACCCACTGGGAATGTGATGAAATAAATAAAAGCTGAAATAAATCTACTATTATTCTGACAGTTCACATTCTGAAAATAAAGTGGTGACCCTAACTGACCTAAGACAGGGAATTTTTACTAGGATTAAATGTGAAAAACGGAGTTTAAATGTATTTGGCTAAGGTGTATGTAAACTTCCGACTTCAACTGTTTATCTGCAGGCCACACAAAGTAGCCAACCTGCGTCTCACCCCCCCTCCCCCTCTCTAACACACACACAACACTCTTAGGAACTCTGACAGAATCATTGTGTAAAATAGAAGCAGGGGTCAAAGTTCTGAGGTAAGAGGAGACAGTTTGGAGGATTTAGGGGTGAAAGGGCAGATATGGGGGTTTCAGGGCAATGGTTTAGGGCCAGGTTTGGGGGTTAGAGTTTTGGCTTTAATTTAGGATAATGGTGGTCGGTGGAGTCACGTTAAGAGACCAGGATCATGTTTAGGGTTTGGGTTGTCAATCAACACAGCCTAGTCTGAGCCTGATCACTAGAGGTCGACCGATTAATCGGAATGGCCGATTAGTTAGAGCCGATTTCAAGTTTTCATAACAATCGGAAATCGGTATTTTTGGACGCCGATTTTTTTCTTTTTCTTTATTTAACGAGGCAAGTCAGTGAAGAACACATTCTTATTTTCAATGACGGCCTAGGAACGGTGGGTTAACTGCCTCGTTCAGGGGCAGAACAACTGATTTTTACCTTGTCAGCTCAGGGATTAAATCTTGCAACCTTACGGTTAACTAGTCCAATGCTCTAACCACCTGCCTCACGATGAACCTGCCTGTTACGCGAATGCAGTAAGAAGCCAAGGAAAGTTGCTAGCTAGCATTAAACTTATCTTATAAAAAAAACAATCAATCATAATCACTAGTTATAACTACACATGGTTGATTATATTACTAGTTTATCTAGCGTGTCCTGCGTTGCATTTAATCGATGCGGTGCGCATTCGCGAAAAAGGACTGTCGTTGCTCCAACGTGTACCTATCCATAAACATCAATGCCTTTCTAAAATCAATATACAGAAGTATATATTTTTAAACCTGCATATTTAGCTAAAAGAAAGGTTAGCAGGTAATATTAACCAGGTGAAATTGTGTCAATTCTCTTGCGTTCATTGCACGCAGAGTCAAGGTATATGCAATAGTTTGGGCCGCCTGGCTCGTTGCAAACTAATTTGCCAGAATTTTCTCCAGGTTTCTCTGTGAGTTCGTTTGGAGAAGCCTGATATGCTGCTTAAAACACAGTTATTCAGCCAGGGAAGGACCACCATACAGTGGGGCAAAAAAGTATTGTCAGCCACCAATTGTGCAAGTTCTCCCACTTAAAAAGATGAGAGGCCTGTAATTTTCATCATAGGTACGTACACTTCAACTATGACAGACAAAATGAGGAACAAAATCCAGAAAATCACATTGTAGGATTTTTTATGAATTGATTTTCAAATTATGGTGGAAAATAAGTATTTGGTCAATAACAAAAGTTTCTCAATACTTTGTTATATACCCTTTGTTGGCAATGACAGAGGTCAAACGTTTTCTGTAAGTCTTCACAAGGTTTTCACACACCGTTGCTGGTATTTTGGCCCATTCCTCCATGCAGATCTCCTCTAGAGCAGTGATGTTTTGGGGCTGTTGCTGGGCAACACAGACTTTCAACTTTGGGGTTGAGATCTGGAGACTGGCTAGGCCACTCCAGGAAATGCTTCTTACGAAGCCACTCCTTCGTTGCCCGGGCGGTGTGTTTGGGATCATTGTCATGCTGAAAAGACCCAGCCACGTTTCATCTTCAATGCCCTTGGCTTTGTTACTTTGGTCCCAGCTCTCTGCAGGTCATTCACTAGGTCCCCCCGTGTGGTTCTGTGATTTTTGCTCACCGCTCGTGATCATTTTCACCCCACAGGGTGAGATCTTCCGTGGAGCCCCAGATCGAGGGAGATTATCAGTGGTCTTGTATGTCTTCCATTTCCTAATAATTGCTCCCACAGTTGATTTCTTCAAACCAAGCTGCCTATTGCAGATTCAGTCTTCCCAGCCTGGTGCAAGTCTACAATTTTGTTTCTGGTGTCCTTTGACAGCTCTTTGGTCTTGGCCATAGTGGAGTTTGGAGTGTGACTGTTTGAGGTTGTGGACAGGTGTCTTTTATACTGATAACAAGTTCAAACAGGTGCCATTAATACAGGTAATGAGTGGAGGACAGAGAAGAGGTTACAGGTCTGTGAGAGCCAGAAATCTTGCTTGTTTGTAGGTGACCAAATACTTATTTTCCACCATAATTTGCAAATAAATTCATAAAAAATTTTACAATGTGAATTTTCTCATTTTGTCTGTCATAGTTGAAGTGTACCTATGATGAAAATT